>NC_064616.1:700340297-700643327 GCF_023898315.1 Schistocerca nitens | reverse complement strand
GTTCGACAAGATCGCCGTTTAACAATCAGAGCAGTGTCTGAGTTAACAGGAGTTGACAAGGAAAGTGTTAGGCAGATTCTTCATGAAAGTTTCAACATGAACAAAGTGTGTTCAAAAATGGTTCCAAAGTGTCTCACAATTGAACAGAAGGAACGCCGAAGAATGATTTGTTCTGACATCCTGGAAAACATTGAACGTGATCCCACCTTCTTACAAAATGTTATTACTTGCGATGAATCGTGGTTTTTTACTTACGATCCCGAAACTAAACGCCAATCGATGCATTGGAAAACTCCTGGTTCTCCACGCACGAATGTCAAAATCGAAATTCAGGGCAATGATGATTGTTTTTTTTTTTTTTTGACATCAAAGGGATTGTGCACATTGATTGGGTACCAGAGGGACAAACAGTGAATCAGCATTACTACATTAGCGTCCTGGCTACCCTACGTGAGCGAGTACGGAGAAAACGGAACGATTTGTGGAGAAAAAAGTCATGGATCCTTCACCAAGACAATGCCCCAGCTCACAGTGCGTTGTCAGTGAAGACGTTTTTGGCAAAACACAACATTCCCATCTTAGATCATCCACCCTACTCACCTGATTTGGCCCCCTGTGACTTTTTTCTTTTCCCTAAAGTCAAGTCAGCTTTGAAAGGAACTAGATTTGAGACTGTTAAAGCAGTAAAAGAAAAAGCGACGGAAGTAATGTATGGACTTACCGAAAATGATCTGCAGCATTGCTATGAACAATGGAAAATTCGTATGGAGCGGTGTAGAGACCGAGGAGGAGAGTACATTGAAGGAGATAACATGAAATTGTAAATAATTGTAAATAAATGTTTTTTTCAGCATCAGTCCGGTTTTTTTCTAGCCGCACCTCGTATATTTTACTGCTAGAAAATTTTCATGAAAGTATTTATATCAGGTGCAGCCGTACTTGGAAGGAAGAAAGGACGGTAAGCAGTTGGAAGCAAGAGAACTGTAGTTTCTGAAATGTGGTGTTTATAAGATCACCGACGATAAGATTAGTTGATCGACTAACCAGAGAAGAGGTACTGTAAGACTAACTTTTTATGTTAATGTCAAAGGTAATATTCAGGCTAACTGAGGAGAATACAAGGTAGCATTTGTCAAGTTATAGGGGTTTTTATGGTCGAACAAATGAATCGCGAAGCGGAATGTGCATCGGGGACCTTCTCAAACTTCACATACTCGAATTTCAAAATTACCATACATAGTATGGTCGGAAACAGTCTAAAAGCTTGTGTGGACATTTCAGGTTCCGTTGTGCTGAGAAATAACTGTTAAGAAAAAAATTGGTACGTTTCACCGTGTCCGAGATAATTAGCACTGAAGTCAGCTAATCAGGCTGTTGAGTGCTGCAGAGCGGTTCTAGGCGCTTCAGTCTGGAACCACGCGACCGCTACGGTCGCAGGTTCGAATCCTGCCTCGGGCATGGATGTTTGTGATGTCCTTAGGTTAGTTAGGTTTAAGTAATTCTAAGTTCTAGGGGACTGATGACCTCAGATGTTGAGTCCCATAGTGCTGAGAGCCATTTGAACCATTTTGTTGCGTGCTCAAATTCAATCGGCACACCAGATACAATAATTATTGTCAGTTGTGTTATAGGGTAGACGATAGCGCACCAGACTCGGATTCGATCCCTAATACCCTCCCATCTCCAAGTATTGCATAACTCTCTTGTTCGATTTTAGGAAATCAACGACGACACTGTCTCTCTGGCGGCGCTCTTAAATTGTGCCCGCAGCGACCTGTTTGACTAACTTAATATAACAATGAACTCGGAAGAGGCCAGACGTATCGAATTTCCCTTAACAATTATCACTCAACACAGTCCACCGCCGCGCGAAGTGGCTCCGCGGTTAGAGGCGCCATGTCACTAATCGTGCGGCCCCTCACGCCTGAGGTTCGAGTCCTTCCTTGGGCATGGCTGTGAGTGTTGTCCTTAGCGTTAAGTTACTTTAAGTAGTGTCTAAGTCTAGGGACCGATGACCTCAGCAGTTTGGTCCCTTAGGAATTCACACACACACACACACACACACACACACACACACACACAAACACAAACACACACACACACACACACACACACACACACAGTCTACCCTGCAACACACAAGCTTTCCGACTGTTGACCACCCTGTATATAGTAACATACTCATGGTCTTGTTGTTTCGGAGATTTCCAAAGTGAATCCATACACAGGTTGTTACAAAAGGATACCGATGGAGAACAAGCGGTAGAGGCTGTCTTGAAGAACATCTACATCTACGTGATTCTTCTGCTATTCACAATAAAATGCCTGGCAGAGGGTTCAATGAACCACCTTCATACTGTGTCTCTACCGTTCCACTCTCTAACGGCACGAGGGAAAAACGAGCACTTAAATTTTTCTATGTGAGCCCTGATTTCTCGTATTTTATCTTGATGATCATTTCTCTCTATGTAGGTGGGTGCCAACAGAATTATTTCGCAATCGCAAGAGAAAACTGGTGATTGAAATTTCATGAGAAGATCCCGTCGCAATGAAAATCGCCTTTGTTTTAATGATTGCCACTCCAATTCACGTATCATGTCTCTGACACTATCTCCCCTATTTCGCGATAATACAAAACGAGCTGCCCTTCTTTATACTTTTTCGATGTCATCCGTCAGTCCCACGTGATGCGGATCCCACACCGGACAGCAATACTCCAGAATAGGGCGGACAAGGCGTAGTGTAAGCAGTCTCTTTGGTAGACCTGTTGCACCTTCTAAGTGTTCTGCCAGTGAATCGCAGTCTTTGGTTTGCTCTACCTACAATATTATCTATGTGATCGTTCGAATTTAGGTTATTTGTAATTGTAATCCCTAAGTATTTAGTTGCATTTACAGCCCTCAGATTTGTGTGACTTATCGCGTAATCAAAATGTAGCTGATTTCTTTTAGTACTCATGTGAATAACTTCACACTTTTCTTTATTCAGAGTCAATTCCCACTTTTCGCACCATACAGATATCTTATCTAAGTCATTTTGCAAGTCGTTTTGATCATCTGATTACTTTACAAGACGGTAAATGATAGCATCATCTGCAAACAATCTAAGACGGCTACTCAGATTGTCTCCTATGTCGTTAATATAGATCCGGAACAATAGAGGGCCTATAACACTTACATGGGGAACGCCGGATAATACTTCTGTTTTACTCGATAACTTTACGTCTATTACTACGAACTGTGATCTTTCTGATAGGAAATCACGAATAGAGTCGCACAACTCAGTTTCGTTAGAAGACGGTTGTGAGGAACGGTGTCGAAAGCCTTCTGGAAATCTAAAAATATGGAGTCAGTTTGACATTATCACAAGAACGATATTTTCTGAATCCGTGCTGACTATATGTCAATAAATAGTTTTCTTCGAGGCACTTCATAATGTTCGAATACAGTATATGTTCTAAAACCCTAATGCAAATTGACGTTAGTGATATAGGCCTGTAATTCAGCGGATTGCTCCTATTTCCATTTTTGGGTATTGGTGTGACTTGAGCAATTCTCCAGTCATTAGGTACGGATCTTTCTGTGAGCGAGTGGTTGTATATAATTGCTAAATATGAAGCTATTTTATCAGCATACTCTGAGAGGAACCTGACTGGTATACAATCTGGACCGGAGGCCTTGCCTTTATTAAGTGACTTAAGCTGCTTTATTACACCGAGGATATCTATTTCTATGTTTCTCATCTTGGCAGTTGTTCTTGATTGGAATTCAGGAACATTTACTTAGTCGTCGTTGGTGAAGGAGTTTCGGAAAACCGTGCTTAATAACTCTGCTTTAGTGGCACTGCCATCAGTGACTTCACCGTTGTTATCGCGCAGTGAAGGTATTGATTGCGTCTTGACAATGGTGTGCTTTATGTATGACCAGAATCTCTTTGGGTTTTCTGCCAGATTTCGAGACAGAATTACGTTGTGGAAATTATTAAAAGCATCTCTCATTGAAGTACGCACTATATTTCGAACTTCTGTAAAACTTTGCCAATGTTGAGGATTTTGCGTTCTTTTAAATTTGGCATGCTTTTTTCGTTGCTTCTGCAACAACGATCTTACCCGTTTTGTGTACCATGGGGGATCAGTACCATCACTTATTAATTTATATTGTATATATCTCTCAAATGCTGTTGATACTATCTCTTTGAAAACATTCCACAACTTTTCTACCCTTACATCATCAGATCTTAAGGAGTGAAGACTGTCTCTTAGAAAGGCGTTAAGAGCATTTTTATCAGCGTTTTTAAATATATGTACTTTGCGTTTCTTTTTGATGGTTGTGGGTGTTACGGTATTCAGCCTAGCAGCAACTGCCTTGTGGTCACTAATCTCTGTATTCATCACAACACTCTTTATTTGTCCAGGATTATTTGTTGCTAAAAGGCCAAGTATGCTTTCGCAACCATTTACGCTTCGAGTGGGCTCATGAACTAATTGTTCAAAATAATTTTCTTAGAAAGCATTCAGTACGATTTCGGAGGATGTTTTATGCCTGCCGCCGGCTTTAAACGTATAATTTTTCCAGCATATCGAGGACAGATTGAAGTCACCACCGACTATAATTGTATGAGCGGGATACTTATTTGAAATGAGACTCAAATTTTCTTTGAACTGTAAGCAACTATGTCTTCTGAGTCGGGGGGGGGGGGGGGGGGGGGTCGGTAAAACTATCCAATTAGTAGTTTAGTCCGATTGTCAGGTATAACCTCTACCCATACTATTTCCCATGAACTATCTACTTCAATTTCGCTACAAGGCGAACTACCTCTGACAGCAATAAATACTCCACCACCAACTGTATTTAATCTATCCTTTCTGAACACAGATCGTTTGAAAAAATTTCGGCTGAACTTATTTCCGGCTTTAGTACCTACTATCTGTACCTACAACTATTTCAGCTTTAGTGTTTTCTATTAGGGCTTGGAGCCTTGGTTCTTTCCCAGCACAGCTACGACAATTTACAACTACAGTACCAATCGTTTCTACAACTGCCTTACTGTGTTTTACCTGCCCACTGTTAGACGGACGTCCCTTCTGTGGTTCCCTGAGGCCCTGTAACCTAAAAAACCACCCAGTCCCTTCCACACAGCCCCCGCTACCCGTGTAGCCACCTCCTGTGTGTAGTGGACTCCTGACCTATTAAGCGGAACCCGAAAACCCTCCACCCGATGGCGCAAGTCAAGGAATCTGCAGCCTACACGATCACAGAACCGCCTGAGCCTCTGATTCAGACCCTCCACTCGGCTCTGCACCAAAGGACCACAGTCGATTCTATCGACGATGCTGCAGATGGTGAGCTCCGCCTTAATCTCGGAAGCAAGACTGGCAGTCTTTACCATTTCCGCAAGCCGCCCGAAACCAGACAGAATCAGCTCCGATCCAAAGCGCCACACGTCATTGGTACCGACATGAGCCACCACCTGCAGTTGGCTGCACCCTGCACTCTTTATGGCATCCGGAAGCACCCTTTCCACATCCGGAATGACTCCCCCCGGAATGAACACGGAGTGTTCACTGGCGTCCTTCCCCTACTTGGCAGCCATGGTCCCAAGGGGCCCCATTAAACGCCTAAGGTTGGAGCTCCCAATTACCAGCAAACCCACCCTCTGTGAATACCCAGACCTTGCGGGCTGAGAAGCTTCCTCTGGAACACGGTGGACGACTGCATCTGGCTGAGAGACATCGCCAGTCACAGATAACGTCCGAAACCTGTTCATCAAACGAACCGGGGAGGCCCTACGATGGTCCTTTCGGAAAGTTTTTCGCTGCCTGCCAGACTTTGGAATGATCTCCCACTCGACTACGGGTGAGGGGTCATCCTCAGTGCAGGCAGTACCCGGGGAGATCACAGCAGTGGACCGATAGTAGGACACGTGGGACGTGCTCGACGTCCCTCACATCCCCGCGTCCGATCCCCCACAGTGACGACCCCTGGCAGCAGCCTCAAGCTGCGTGACGGAAGCCAACGCAGCCTGAAGCTGTGAGCGAAGGGTCGCCAGCTCAGATCGCATCTGTACACAACAATCACAGTTCCTATCCATTACTGCAGTCGCTCCTGTTTGAAGCTCGTAAAAATAGGTAACAAGCGAACGGTGTACTCGCGTTATTGGCTCTGAGCACTATGGGACTCAACTGCTGTGGTTATCAGTCCCCTAGAACTTAGAACTACTTAAACCTAACTAACCTAAGGACATCACACACATCCATGCCCGAGGCAGGATTCGAACCTGCGACCGTAGCAGTCTCACGGTTCCGGACTGCGCGCCTAGAACCGCGAGACCACCGCGGCCGGCATTCGCGTTATTAGTAGCGGGAACTAGCGGTGCGCTATCGCTGACGGTCTAACTGACAAATTAATGACAGAAACTCCTGTCCACAAAGGTAATCTAACGGCACTATTGAGCGTTGCATTTGTCAACGAACCGAAGTTTGTACGTCAGTGGACCACAAACGGAAATAATCGCAATGCGCCTGTTGGAATCCAGGACTGAAAGTGGCAGCGAACACGTCGATATCCGTCACAACACTGAAGTGTGCCACGCATACGTACTACCGTAGTGGTTGTCTGGTCCGTCTGTAGTCGTTGGACCCCATTACTTCGAGGGTATGTAGCAAAGTTGAATGACGTTTCCGGACTTCGGTCCTTATTCTCCTTTTGTTCTCCAGGACACCCTCTAGAAGCCTTCGAAGTTAGTCGGTATCTTCTGTTACACCAACTATACCCATGGGAAAACATCTTCATGGGTAACAAATAGAAATTTGGCAGTATTTGGATCTGCATCGCAAGAGTTATGCATAGGCTCTTAATACAAAATATCGATCTGCTTTGAAGCAATACCAACAGGTCTTTCAGAACCGCAATGTAGCAATGCTGCCAGTTTGGCGAATCTTAAATATCAAGAAATGCACGGCACATTCAAGTTGTGTAAAAACGCATGTGTATAGGATGGAGGTCAGTAAGGTAAGTTAAGCTTAAAGTGTGTTGCACCGCCAGTTTTCCCACTTAGATGTCATTTGTGGTGTGCTTTTGTAGGAGCACCATGTTGAGTAACTGTTGACAATTGCAGCGCAATTTAGCCATCTGGTATTATAGAGAACCAACCAACTCCCAAAAATGGGTCTGAGCACTATAGGACTCAACTTCTGAGGTCATCAGTCCCCTAGAACTGAGAATTACTTAAACCTAACTAACCTAAGGACATCACACACATCCATGCCCGAGGCACTATTCGAACCTGCGACCGTAGCGGTCGCGCGGTTCCACACTGTAGCGCCTAGAACCGCTCGGCCACCCCGTCCGGCCACCAACTCCCCCTGCAAGTTAGTTACTCTCATAGAGCAACCATTTAAAAGGATTCTCACCATCTTATGATATGAAACGATTGATGTGTGAATCAAGTGAGTAAGTACTTGATATGATCTCCAAAACGTTTGTGTTTATATATGAGGCTGGATTTTAAGGCAGCGAGATTGCCTTCACAATGTGGTATACGAACGAGGAGACATTTAGGATTCTCTCAAACTTTAACCAGAAAAGGTTTCGTTTGTACGGGATTGTTGAATTTTAAGAATTTATCATCGTCATTACGCAGCGGTTCTTGAAATGAACAGTCCATCCTATGGTCAGCCAACTGAGTTAGCACTTTTTTCTAGCAGAATATATTTCAAGCACCTCCAGCACATCTAGATACTGACCTTTGTGGTCTTTATGGAGGATCTCCATGTTTGTGTCGTTGTTCGAGAAGGTATGGCTATACACTGACTTGCGTGTTTCATTTTGCACATGTATGTTTTATTTTGTGCATAAACATTCTCTTTAAAACATGGTTTAAAAGATCCACCGGTCTGTCCAAGCTATTGCTTTTGGCTGTCGTCACATGTCATTCTACAACAATCGCAGTGGAGCTACTTATTTATTTCACATGAAATGTGCTAAGGTACTTCCTGTTTTGAAGGCAATTTTTAATTTTCTTTTACGTAAAGACTTTTCAGTCTTGTCAGACCTTACTGCGCGGTATATCACGGTCACGTAATTATCATTCTTCTTTAAGGAAGGCTGCAGTGCTCATAAACACACACTAGTGCCATGGCCGAATTTCCACAAACTGCAAATAGTGCCCTCGTGTAACTACCTTGAATTGTTCCTCTGTAAATACAGTATATACATTTTTAGCGTTCTGTGTAATAGTTAATACGTATCAGTTGTAGTATTTTAAGGAGTTGTATTTTTAATCTTTATATTTGTTAGGCTAATACTTAAATTTTAACTTTCACTGAAGAGCCAAAGAAACTGGTATGTTGTTGTTGTTGTTGTGGTCTTCAGTCCTGAGACTGGTTTGATGCAGCTCTCCATGCTACTCTATCCTGTGCAAGCTTCTTCATCTCCCAGTACCTACTGCAACCTACATCCTTCTGAATCTGCTTAGTGTATTGATCTCTTGGTCTTCCTCTACGATTTTTACCCTCCACGCTGCCCTCCAATGCTAAATTTGTGATCCCTTGATGCCTCAAAACATGTCCTATCAACCGATCCCTTCTTCTAGTCAAGTTGTGCCACAAACTTCTCTTCTCCCCAATCCTATTCAATACCTCCTCATTAGTTACGTGATCTACCCACATTATCTTCAGCATTCTTCTGTAGCACCACATTTCGAAAGCTTCTATTCTCTTCTTGTCCAAACTAGTTATCGTCCATGTTTCACTTCCATACATGGCTACACTCCATACAAATACTTTCAGAAACGACTTCCTGACACTTAAATCTATACTCGATGTTAACAAATTTCTCTTCTTCAGAAACGATTTCCTTGCCATTGCCAGTCTACATTTTATATCCTCTCTACTTCGACCATCATCAGTTATTTTGCTCCCTAAATAGCAAAACTCCTTTACTACTTTAAGTGTCTCATTTCCTAATCTAATCCCCTCAGCATCACCCGATTTAATTTGACTACATTCCATTATCCTCGTTTTGCTTTTGTTGATGTTCATCTTATATCCTCCTTTCAAGACACTGTCCATTCCGTTCAACTGCTCTTCCAAGTCCTTTGCTGTCTCTGACAGAATTACAATGTCATCGGCGAACCTCAAAGTTTTTACTTCTTCTCCATGAATTTTAATGCCTACTCCGAATTTTTATTTTGTTTCCTTTACTGCTTGCTCAATATACAGATTGAATAACATCTGGGAGAGGCTACAACCCTGTCTCACTCCTTTCCCCACCACTGCTTCCCTTTCATGCCCCTGATACCAAAGAAACTGATACCAAAGAAACTGGTAGACTTGCCTAATATCGTGTAGGGCCCCCCGAGCACGCATAAGTGCCATATCACGACGTACGAGATGTCGGAGATTTGATGTTTTACCGGATTCCTGATATTCACGGTACACTCGTGAAATGGTCGTACAGGAAAATCCCCACCTCATCGCTATCTTGGAGATACTGTGTCCCATGACCTGTGCGCCGACTATAACACCACGTTCAAACTCACTTAAATCTTGATAACCTGCCATTGTAGCAGCAATAACCGATGTAACAACTGCGCCAGACACTTGTTGTCTTATATAGGCGTTGCCGACAGCAGCGCCGTATTCTGCCTGTTTACATATCTCTGTATTTGAATATGCAACCCTATACCAGTTTATTTGGCACTTCAGTGTATCACTGAAGGCACTTGCACAAATATATTATTGTATGGCACACAGTTCAAGAGATACGAAACTGCTAGGTGAAATTCACTAGAGTTGCAGGTGAAATATGTGTAAAAATATGTATGAAACGAGTTAAACACTGACACGCGTGTCCGCTGGCAAATCCACAGGTAGAAAGCTCTTCCTACCCCTCTGGATCGATGTCAACCAAACTCCATACACATATGACTTACTGTCTGGAAAGAAATACCGTGGGGATAAGAACCAGCAGCCTGCTGGTAGTGGGGGGGAGGGGGGGGGCGTGATAACGTTGACAGGGAAGGGTGGAGGAGGAAATGGACACAGACAGGGTGGAGGGGGAGATGAGCAGAGAAAGGGCGTGGGAAAATGGACAGAGGAAGGGAAGATGAGGAGATGGACAGAAAAAGGAAAGAGAAGGAGGTGGATAGAGAGATGGGGTGGAGGAGATCCACAGATAGAGGAGGAGATGGACTTATTTATAAGGTGTTAGAAAATGATAGAGGAGGAATGAGGAGATGGACAGAGGGGAAGGAGGAAATCGGCAGAGGGACAGAACCAACGGGAGGAAGAGATCGGCGGAGAGAGGGAGGAGGAGAAGGAGATGGTGCAGGTAAAGGGAAGGCAGAAATGGACAGAGAAAAGGAAGAGGTGGTGTTGCACCAAGACAGAGGGGAAGGAGGAGATGAAGGGACTAGGAAGAGATGTATAGAGGTAGGGGAAAGGAGGGGATGGACAACGTCAGGCCCTCAGCAGTACCTTATAAATCTCTTCTGCGCAGAGAGGAAACGTTGTGAGGCTTAAGTCCTTCCCAGTGGAGTTATAGATGGGAAAAGCGTCCCAGTGTTTCAACATCAAATCTTGACGCCATTATCATGCACTGAAGACTATCTCGTTCTCTTCTCCACACACATACACTTATAATTTTCTGTTTGGTTTTTCTAAGGGACAGCGAGAAATTCTTCCTCTTGGCCATATGTACACAATCTGACAAAAAAAAAAAAAAAAAAAAAAAAAAAAAAAAAAAAAGAGAAGAACCCATAATGGGAGAAAACGAAATGAAACTTCACAGACTGAGATGGTATTTGATGTCAGTTCAGTGATTACAGTATCAAGTAAAATTTGCAAAGAACTTCGCAATATGAGCCGCTTAGCAATATGACAGAGAACCCACTCTGGTCTGGATGTATGCACTTATTCGTTTGGGAAGGGTATCATAAAGCCCTTGTATCCTCTCCTCGCGCAAGTTGGCTCACAACTGTTGTAAATTATCCACTATATCCTGGGCTCTAACACTGCTTGACGTCCGAAATTGACCCACATGTGTTCTATTATCTGGGAGCGCGCTGGCCACGGGAGTAGCTGAACTTCGCGCAGACAGTTCATAGACACGTGCTACCTGTGGACGAGCATTTTCGTGTTGAAAACTGGCATCATGATACCATCGCATGAGAGGTAAACATGACAATGGCCGGCCGCGGTGGCCGTGCGGTTCTGGCGCTGCAGTCCGGAACCGCGGGTCTGCTACGGTCGCAGGTTCGAATCCTGCCCCAGGCATGGGTGTGTGTGATGTCCTTAGGTTAGTTAGGTTTAAGTAGTTCTAAGTTCTAGGGGACTTATGACCTAAGATGTTGAGTCCCATAGTGCTCAGAGCCATTTGAACCATTTGAACCATGACAATGGCAACAAAGTCCTGGCGTCAGAGTTCCCGCAATCAGTGCTAGCAGTGACCTGAAGTCAAATACTCTATGTACATCTCTAAACCACGGGAACATTTGAACCTCTCTCGATGCGTCAGCATACTCGGCAATGATGGTCATGTGGGATAACACAGAAGCGCGACTAATCATTTATTACAACGCGACACCATTCATAAGCAATGCACCACTCCAAACACAGCCGTTAGTGTTTCATTGTAAACAGCATCCTACGCAAGGGAAAGTAATTCCGTAGTCTAGCTGTGTCTGGTGTACAATTCCACAACCAACTGTAGCGGTGGCACTTTGATGACGAGTATGCCTGACGTAACGTTTCCAATCAGTTCAACATCGGGCCAGTGTCACATCGGAATGCCCTACAAATCTGGACATGTACAACCTGACCAGCCGGAAAAAATGGAGACTGACATTGATCCCCGTTTCGAACTCTGCCAGATGTTGATACCTCTGTCTCACACGAGTACGCAGCACCTCCGTGTCCTTCACAGTGATCTCTCAATATCTGACGTTGTTCATGTCCCTTATCTACTCTACCATTCCTGGCAACAACACCAGACTCGAAGAACACTAATGCACTCTTACGGCTGTTCTACCTGTCACAGAGATTTGCAGTTATTTTTGACGATGGTGTGTGTTTGTATGAAGTTACACTGACACCCGACAATGTCTTCTGGGTACTTCACTTGTGTTGACAGCCCGTGTATTTCAGATGATGTTTTATTTCTAAACAGCCCATTGTCTACGAGATGCTAATCGCTCATAAAAAGGATGGAAAATACAGACATTTTTTTCTCGTCATGATAATATAGGCCCTGCAGGTATATATTAAGAACCAGTTTTGTTTATTTGGTTGTTATGAGAATACACATGAAATTATAAACACTGTTAGTTCCAGACATAATAATTAATCCTTACACAGGTCCATCACAGTCTACTATGATGAATCGTTACGGTTTTTGTAGATTACTGTAATACTATACTGAGATTTCAGTAAGAACTATCTTTAAGATGAATACTTTAAATATTTTCTTCACAATTGTACTTTGGTGAAACTCTGCTATCCTTTTATAAAAAATACGGGGGCTACTTTAAAACTTTGGCCCCCTGAATAATTGTGAAATGTACTACTTCACAAAGTGTATTAACGGTAGTGAAAGTTTACTAAGATGACTGACAGCTCATTATAAGATACTCGGAAATGTCGTAAAACTTGGGACAGGACCCTGTCTACGTAAACCAATAAGGATAAAGTACGGACCTCAGCACAAACTTTACAGAACACGAACTTATTGAGAAGGAAACCACATAACACCATATAACAGGTCCATGCAGTTATACAGTACCCAAGTCATATTAATGAAGGTGGTGACAGTGTCGATCTCCTGCGCTGATAAAAAAAAGGCGGCAAAAGTACCCATGGTCCTTGCTGTGTAACAAGCTCTGAAAACTCTTCTTAGCGTCGGATTTTCGTAACACAGAGGTAATCAAAGTATGCCATGAACAAGAAGCAAAATTACGTCTACGCCCGAGCTATATTACATAATCTTGCAGTTTTTCATGCCTCGTTCAGTTCACAAGATGCGAATACTTTGCCTGCTATCCAGCGACTAACTCATGCCACATAGGAGCCTTGCAGTTCGACCACCAGATCCACCTTTTCTATTCCAGGTAATCCAGTTTCATTGCAGAGGGTCTTCCCTCCATGTTTAACATGATTACAAACCTACAGGCCCTACGCATCAACCAGTATTACAAGTAAAATTTTAACATGTCCATTCTTTCACAGTATATTACTTTTGAAATTACATCCATAGATTTATTATAATTACATAAATGGTCATAAATAATTAATAAACCATTTACATAGATGTTACATCAAGGAGTATGGTTATGCAGAAGTTAAAAAAAAAAGTAAAAACGGACAAAGAAGTTAGATAAGACAGTTATAGCTAATATCTGTAATAGTGTTATAATGTTGACAGCTCAGGCTCTTCAGCTCTATTATATATAATAGCTCACTTAACAGCAGCAAATAATTACTCAATTAATAAACTGGAAATAAATTCACTATAGAAACTCGAGCACAGTAAAGTTATTTTATCTGCTCACATAAGAGAACTGGATAGGAAGCGCTGTCGAAGTGCAGTTTATCTGTAAACTGAACACCGAGCAACGCTCATGGGGAGGGAAGTCATCTTCCCCCCCCCCCCCAAAAAAAAACAAAAACAAACAAAAAAAACGCTACAGCTCCCTTGCAGGATGATTAAGAATCAATTTCAACCCAAGCAGTGCAGAAGAGCGTGCGCAGATTGGAACAGATTCGGTCCACATGCGTTCTTGCAACAGTGTTATTAGTAACTCATATTTGTATTCCATGTAGTGCTGACGCACATTGTGGAAAATAAATCACCCCCTCCTCTTCTAGGGGCAAACTATGTTGCCAATGATTCATAAGGCGTGCTGCAGAAAGGTTGGTACAGCTTTGTGAAACATTCTTAGATGCAGCTTGTGACTTAGTGGGGTAGAAAGAGCGGGGACTCACCTTTTCGGTCTTCCGCCTGCATGACCAGAATCAAGCGTTCACCATACTTTGCGCCTCTGCATGCCGCCCCTGCCCCCTCTACCTTGTTACACCCCCAGAACACAATTTATCTGCTCTATATCACGTAAATGTATTGCACACGTTTAATACTGGTTCTTAACCCAATTCATGAAACAACAAACATTTATTTTGTACCACCAGTACAATATTTTTAATTATCGGCCTATTTCGTCCCATGTAACTTGGAAATTATTAATCCTAGAGAAAAAACGAATAGGATATTTTTGTAGGAAATTTAATGTAATTTAATTTTGTGCTGGTAAACATTTCCGCTAAAAGCTGTTGCTTTTGGGTTATTCAAGAAAAACATAAAAAGTTACCTTTAAATGTATCCCCACTCCCCACATTGACACCCCAGCGGTCAATGTTTTTACGATGTGGTCCCTGGCACTCCCGCAAACCACTGTACAAAAATTTGCGACTACGCGAATTTTTGCCCTAATTTCCCCTCGTTGACTGGACTACTGAGCCAACGTCGAGCTTTAGATCGACGGCCGGAGGCCGGACCACCATGCGCCACATGCCCTCAAGCCATACAGGGTGGCAATTATTGAACTATATTACAAAAAAGCGTACATTGGTTACAAACTATGGCGTGCACACACTTTATTCTACATGCAAACGTCCCTACAGATATTCGGATTTGGGTTATGATATGTTCAGTAGTCCTGCCTTCAAAAAATGTTCAAATGTGTGTGAAATCTTCTGGGACTTAACTGCTAAGGTCATCAGTCCCTATGCTTACACACTACTTAACCTAAATTATCCTAAGGACAAACACATATACCAATGCCCGGGGGAGGACTCGAACCTCCGGCGGGATCGGCCACACAGTCCATGACTGCAGCTCCTAAGACCGCTCGGCTAATCCCACGCGGCCTCCTGACTTCATTGGCAATGATATGGCGCAGACGAAGAGCGAAATCTGCATGATCCGCTGAAGTGTCGGAACATCGATGCTGTCAATGGCTTCCTGAATAGCTATTTTCAGCTCAGCAATGATTTTGGGGATATTACTGCACACCTTATCCTTAATATAGTCCCACAAAACGAAGTCGCATGGTTACTAATCCGACCGCCAGTTGAGACCCTTGCCAGTGGCCTCTTGGTACCCCAGAGACAGAATGCGGTCCCCCAAGTGCTCCTCCAGGACGTCAAACACTCTCCTGCTTCGACGGGTTGGAGCTCAGTCTTGCATGAACCACATCTTGTCGAAATAAGGGTCACTTCTGATAAAATGCGGCTCTGAGCACTATGGGACTTAACATCTGAGGTCATCAGTCCCCTAGAACTTAGAAGTACTTAAACCTAACTAACCTGAGAACTTCACATACATCCATGCCCGAGGCAGGATTCGAAACTGTGGCCGTAGCGGTCGCGCGGCTCCAGACTGAAGCGCCTAGAACCGCTCGGCCACAGCGGCCGGCTCACTTTGGATAATGGGAACGAAATCATTTTCAAAAACCTTCACGTACAGCTCGGTAGTCATCGTGCCATCAAGGAATATCGCACCGATTATTCCGTGACTGGACGTTACACAGCACAGAGTCACCCTTTCAGGGTGAAAAGAATTCTCGATCGTGAAACGCGGATTCTCAGTCCCCCAGACGCGCCAATTTTACTTATTGACGAACCCATCCAAATGAAAGTGGGCTTCGTCGCTAAACCCAACTACTGATTCCCATCATGCCCCGCGGCTAACCGTGCAGTTTGAACGTCCTAACACAAATCGTTCAGACCTTATGACGATTTTATTTCATATAGTTCCCACTGGGTGACAGCGCAGAGTTTCCGTCTAAATCCAGGATATTGGTGCAAAGTTTGGTGATCAGGAAATTCACGACTGCACCTCGTCTTCCTATCCTGACCAAATGAAAATTTCTTCTACCACTAGTATTTGATCCGCCTACCTCCGATTCGAGACCGACACTATACATGTTCGTTAACTACCTCAGCTACAGAGGCAGGTTTTAATCGGAATGATTACTGAATATTATGATCGGAGTTCTATTGTATGAGAATTAAATACAGTAGGCATATTTAATTTAATGACGTATGGATCGTATAGAAACAAGGACATCACCCGTGCATTTAGATTTCTGTGTCGTGGTCGCCATTCATCGCTGCGAACAATATTGCGTTCAAAAGAGTTGGCAAACAGGATGACTTAGAAATCGTTCCTTTTCAGGGAACAATAGCTTGATGCAGACGGCGCGTGCATTTGCAACACATACAAGGTTTGCTTTTGTCCGCATGCGGCGACCAACAGCTCCGCCGGAACTAAGTTCCATACTTGGAGACAGAGGCGACTATAAAAGGAAACCTCCAGTAAACGCTGAGTGCCATAAGAGTCGGACATTATTTCTGCTTTTTGCCGCAACACACAGGTGTGCATCGTCAGAAATGTGGGATCCGCGCCGTATGAACACAGAACACTGTTACATCACCCCTGTGCGCATGTTGCTGGTACTTCACGACGTATAAAAGAAATGCTCCATTTATGGTTAGTAAAGTTATAATTGAACTTTGAGAGTAAGTCACACTTTAACAATTAATTTGAAATTTTTCACGGTTTTTATGATAATCTGTATTGTTTAGCCGACCTTGCGTGCTTTCATGTACATGCATTTTACAGGATAAGCAAGAGTCTACGTCCTGTGGAACAAATATTTTAGCCCCCGGAAATTAAGCAGCGAAGCTTATACGATACGAATTCATGAACTAATATGCAGCCCCTGATACACCGAAGTTAAATTCCAGAGCTCTAAAACTTCAGAAGATAGTGTATGGTTAATTTATAGTATGTTTAGTATTGTCTTCAACAACAAATTTGGCTTATTCACCTGTATTGATCGTTTCGTCAAAGCAATCAGAATAAATCAAAAGCCATATGCACTCCATGAAACTATAGCGGCTGAAACGGGATTATTTGACGATGCCCCACAACAAATTCTCTATTTTTTTCTGTCCAAATCGGCCGAGAACAAAATGTTTTCCATTACTTATTGGATTCACTTTGTACGTGGAAGGCAGTAACGTGCTAGTAGAAAGCCCTGGGAAGAGGGATATCGGAAACATTTTTCCTGATTCACAACACCATTTCTTATCATCTCACATCCTTGGTGCGCATAAGGGTAGACTATGCTAATCGCGTCACTCGTTTTTGAACTTAGCTTACATTTTAATTTTAATTCCTTACATTTGTGTGAAAATCGAATTGGAAAAAAAAACCTGCAGCAAACTTCGACTGCCATATTTACGAGCATGTTACAGGAATATTGTAACGACGAATCAGAGTTGAACAGTTTAATCTGATTACGGAGTGATTCAGTTGAAAAACGATATTGAAATTTGTTGTTGTTGTTGTGGTCTTCAGTCCAGAGACTGGTTTGATGCAGCTCTCCATGCTACTCTACCTATCCTGTACAATTTTCTTCATCTCCCAGTACCTACTGCAACCTACATCCTTCTGAATCTGTTTAGTGTATTCATCTCTTGGTCTCCCTCTACAATTTTTACCCTCCGCGCTGCCCTCCAGTACTAAATTGGTGATTCCTTGATGCCTCAGAACATGTCCTACCAACCGATCCCTTCTTATAGTCAAGTTGTGCCACAAATTTCTCTTCTCCCCAATTCTATTCAATACTTCCTCATTAGTTACGGTATCTACCATCCTAATCTTCAGCATCCTTCTGTAGCACCACATTTCGAAAGCTTCTATTCTCTTTTTGTCTAAACTATTTATCGTCCACGTTTCACTTCCATTGGAACGTAAGGGATATAATATTGTTGTCTTTAATATAAGTATGATGACAATATTTCACAAATTTTTATCCGTTACAGGGAATAGCTTGTTCTCTGTCTGTTATATTTGGGCGCTACCTTAGATAGATATCTGCTAAGGCATCCAACAAGGAACAACCAATCTGCTCGCTTAGAAGAATGAAGACCACCCAACGAATATGACGTAAGAAGAGTTGTCAGGAAGCTGAATGCTAAATCTGTAATGCAGGAACATGGTTCCCCAATATTCCCCATACGATGATATTCTGGGATACTTTCTATCTTCTCCGAGAGTTGAAGTTTCGTAATTAAATATTAAGGTTACATGTGTTTAAATCCAGACGACAGTATCGGCATTCCAATCCTCTTTGCTAGTCTAGGAAAGTGCTTGTTAGATATGCTTCGTATCAAAATACAATATGTGCAAATGTATTCAAGAAAATGAAAGCGTATTTCGTAAATGTCTGACGGGTTGCAGTGCATGGTAAATCTTCATCACAATACATTTGGTACACAGCACTATGCAAACCAGTAATTATACGAGTTCCAGAACAGAAGTTAAACATTTCGAAAACTAATAAAACTAGAAAACATTTTTCCCAACATCAATAAAATTAAATTGGCTTTTGAACAAAACACAAAACTGTCTTTTTTTGTTACAGTGTGTTACACAGTAAGCATATTGCAGTTTAGAACAACGAAAGTGACCAAAAAATCATGCAGATGTAAGCTAAGAGAAATGTATCAAGAGGTAAAAACGTTTAACTTCTACACAGTCTCTTTTGAGGTTCACCACAATCAAAAGAAATTGAGCTGTAGATTTCAGTTTCTTCTTTGTGTATGGAAACGACGATGGAATTCACTATTAGAAAAGACTTCGCTCAACCATCAAACACATTCTGCACTTATAATAACAGATTTGAAACATTCCTTCAGAATACAGTTAAAACAGCACAATATATCAAAGTACCCATGCAACAGTAACTTTTTATCCTTTCATTTATTTCTCTTTAGATCTGTAGCATCGACAGTAATTCGTTATTAAAGATAACTGGTAAAAACGCAGCAAATACTTGTAACATTTGAGTTTAGAAATCTCCAGAGTGGGTAAACAAACAGCATTATTTCAAGGTCACGTGACAATCCTAATTTAATGTTGACGACATGCTCAGAAAACAGTGCTCATTCCACAGGTAGTTCTCGTCTGTCAGTGTGTCATATTTACTGTATGTTCTTGTTCGTTTGATAATGAACATCCATGAACGCCAGTAATGTAGTTAAAGAGGTGAATCAGTAACAGGGTCAAAGCGTCAGGTAGCATAGGAGTCAAAGTTTTGAAATGGTGAGAAATCTTCAAATAACTTTGAAATTTGAAACAGAAAGTATCTGCGATGAATTGTTAGTAGCGGCAAACACATCAACAGGTATCAAACACAACTCCCTGCACAAAGTTTTCAAAACTTCTAATAACGAAACTGAACACCTCTCACAATGACAATTAAGTATGTGTCAAATGGATACCGAAAATGAAGATCCTGCTCAGAACACAATTTTGGGAGAAGCAGTCATCGAAGTAACCATACGAGAGTTTTTTTTTTTTTTTTTTTTTTTTTTTTGCATTGGCCGTATGTGTTCGGAAAATCGCTGTGCACTGGACTACGGGCTATGGATGTAGATTGCGTTGGAAATTCGAAACAAATTTGACAGAACACAAGTTTGCAGAACTGTTTTCTCATAGAAACGAGATTTTTCTTTGTTTTTTAAATTCGTTCTACTGTTGCGTAACATTTAAATGTTTGGTTCAGTTGACGAAAGCTATTGAATGTTATGTGTAGTGATTAGAGGTTCAATTTGTTTTTAAAATATGGAGCATTCTTGATGAACATGTGTTTCGACAATGCGATAAATACACAGATTTAGTGCAGGAGGCATTTACTGAAAATTTTCTGGAAACATATTTACCTCATTGTAATGCGATTCGTCGACATACTGAAAAATTTCGAGAGACTGTCGAAGTGTTCGATGCCAAACGAACTGGAGGACCACCTCAACTAAACGAACTGAAATTGTTGGATATTTCTGACTCTATGCAGCAGAGCCCAGCTACATCATTGCATAAGTTGGCACACGAGAAAGATATCGAGCTCGTAACCGCGCGTAAAACGGTTACGCAAACGTTGAAACTGTTGCCATATAAAGTCAGAGCAGAACATGAAAAGGAAGTTGCGTATCATGAAGTGCGAATCTGTTACCGCAAACAGTTTGAATTGTTTATTGAGCTTTATATCACTGATGTTCTTGATGTCACCTTCTATACAGACTAGGCACGTTTCCATCTCTCTTGTCATGTTAACACACAACACACGATTACGGTCAACGGAGAGTCCTCGTGCTGAGATGGAAACGCCATTGTGTGATCATGAAATTGGAATGTAGGTAGCAATATCCAGACGTCGCATTATTGGACCTTTGTTTCTTGAAGATACCGTGAACAGTGAACGTTATTGTTTAATGATTCACGATTTCACTGTCCAGTTAGAAGACGACATCAACTAATCATCGTTCCAACAAGAGGGCGCCATTGTAACAACCTAACAACACTATGTGCCTTTTGTAAGAGTTTATTGGGGAATGTGTCGTTTCAAACAACCTGTGGCCCGCTCGGTTGGCACACCTTACTTCATCAGCCTTTTTGCTCTGGAGAGTAGCAAATTTTTAAAGTTTCACAGTCCCAAGTAACTGCCTACGTAAGTACAACCTTCCTCTTTCTTGGGTGAAATGTGTTACAACAGGTGGGGGGGAGGAGGGGAGGGGAGAGGGAGGGGGGAGAGACATGTGTGGCAAATATGAAGGTCTCGTTGGAAGATTAAATTCAGAATCTGGAACCAGTAGTGCCACCAAACCCTTGACAATACGCTGCGTTCTTTACCAGAATGAATCTTGTAATTTCATTTATAATAGTCATATATCTATGACATTTGTCATTTAAGTAATCAGTTGTTCTAAGACCCATACTCTTTGCTTTCACTGTCATTATGACTCAAGGACATGTGTTCATCTTTTATATATCAAAGTAAATTTTTTTTTATTAAATATGACGTGCTCCCACTATTACTTACTGACCTTTTTACATGATGATTTTACATCTGGCATTTCGAGGGGACCGAATATTTTTCTTAATTTATGGCCAATGTTGAGCTTGATGTCCTGCAATATATATTAATGACATAAATTGTAAGTAAATATTTCGTAATTATACAGTAATTTACATTCGTTGTTTAAGACATTTTACATCCTTTGAAATTTTACAAGGTCTTACGGCATGCAATTTTTGCTTTCAACCGTCACTTGCAAATGGCATAAAAGGCCAAAACCCTGTCGTTATTAAATAAACAACAATACAGTCAAATGGCGGTGTGTTCATTTAAAAATTATTGTATGACTGTTTCTCAGCAACTTGAACAACTGTTTCCCGTAATTTCAGTTGTCTATTTCATTCGATGTCATAGACTCGAACACAGTCAATTCAAGCCTTTCCTAGAAGAAATACAATCTTTGTCACGTAGACTCCCACATCATAAGACATTAAGGTAGTTCACCTGTGGCATAATTTTGTCAAGCTTGTTTTCTTTGAGAACAGAAAGTGAAAAATTCCTTCATTGGGAAACCAATCCTTTGGAATTTCTGTGGAGCAAGTAATGGCTTCCTCCCTTGGTTGATGTTGCTCTCTATCTGAATGAATTCAGTAAAAACCTTCAAAGGAAGTACAGTGTTATTTATGAACTTTACACAGGTGGTAAAGCATTCAGACAGAAACAGATACTTTTTGAACACAACGTCAGACAGAAAATGTTCCCACACTTCGCCAGTTGCCTGTCACTGATGGGTGAAACTGATTTTAGTTTTCTAAACTTGTTTTTTAATGATCTGAAGAAAGAGGTTTTCAAATTCAGGTGCTAATTCCAAGGAGATCCTACTTTCCAGGACCTCTTTTCTTGCAAAGTGGAATATGTTTAGGCAGCACTGAAAATGCAAATTATTGATCTGCAAGCTGATGACACCATGAAGGAAAAGTTTAAATTTGGAGGCCCTGTTAAATTTTAGGAGTTTCTTGTATATGTTAACTACCTCATGATGGAAGACTTTGCATGAGGTTTGTTATCTGTGTGTGTCAATCCATACAGGCGTCAAGAAACATTTTGTTGCTAAAATTTACAAAATCTAAATACATTACTAACACGAGTGACGAACATTAAGGAGATGTTTCACTCATACAACAAACGAAATTGAAGCCACAGTTTGAGAACATTTTGGATGCCGAAGACAAATTGCATACCTCTCCCTAAGTGTGCGAAAGAGTAATAGGTGTACCTGAAGTTTTCACTTAGTACTGTGTCTGTGTTAAACAACTCTAACTTACGTTGTAGTTTTCTTCTCTAATTTCTGAGAAAATGTGTTATCTGGCTCTCAGTGAGAGTCAGTAGTTAAATTTGGCCACCATGGTCTAGTAATCTGGAGACTCCTGCTCTAGAGGTGCAATGGCATTGGTGGATATCGTAGACGGTTAATTAGAAACTGCAGGTGGCATATATCTTCCAGTCAAATGGTCGACTCTCATTTTTTCTATGATTAACTAGACAGTAACACTTTTAAAATCAACGTGCAGGGCTTGTCACTCATTAACCTTGTCTCACTGGTGTAGTCGATGCTGCTGATCATTATTAAAACTTTTTGGTGAAGGTGGTAGTACAGTCTAAATCTAGGTACACCAATAAACATTTTTCTTCATCTATCCTGAGGCAATTACTTCATATTGCGTAATCTACTGCGTCTTTGTCGTTTGAACTGCATGGAAGATATGTAAATATAACCGTAGCACAAATAAGAAAACTAAATGAAGTCCAGATACGTAGTAAATATAATTCAGGAGAGTGCTACAAGAAATGTGACATACGTGGAAGAATCCACTGAATTGGGAGGTCAGTTAGAGTGAAACAGCACATTATATCGCAATATATGACTAATTCTTTGTCACTGATGTCCAGTATTGAACAATAAACTGAGCAAGTTTCAAACGCTGGTAAAAAAATTATAATGAACATCTACCAAGTATCACAGACATGAAGGTACAACGTTTTAATATATCAGAACATCAAATAATGACATAAACAATAATGGGAATTGGCACACACTTCTTTTACGACTCTAAAGAAAGAGAAAAAAATACTTATATATTACTACCGTAAAGTAAAATCCCGATAACGAATCTGAAAGCAAATCACAATACAGGTTTTCGATCACGAAAATTCTGATGTAGGTGTTCATACTAAGAAAGAGAGCCATCAGACGAAATTTTAATAGCGCGTTCACCAAGTATTGCAGATGATAAGCTATAGATGAAGTTCGCCTGTATCCACTAGTCAACGGCGTACACAGTTAAAATTGCTCATGACACGGCAGTATAGAAACGGGTTTGGATACTAGAAAAGAAAAAGAAACAGTGATGGTGACTGTTCAAGGCTCCAGTTGCATTACGTTACGTAAAGCAATGAACAGAAACATCGAATCATGGGCTTCTTCTTTTATTATCCATCAATAAGCGCCCATAAGAAGCATCTATGACAGACAAGAATTTATTTTTTAGTTGTGAAAATGGAAATACACTTCTTTTTTCATTTAGCAACCAGTCGTCTCAGTAAACTGATGATATCATGAAAAAAAGAAAAAAATACACACTCTAGCGAGCATGAGTCGGTTTGACTTGGTTATATTGAGACCTAAAGCGAGATCCGCATGTTAAATTTTGAACAATCCTATCATATTAATTCTATTTCTTTCCCTTTCCTTTTGACTTTATAACATATCATCGTGTTCCTACTGATACGAAAAGCTTCACATATACCTGCCTGGAGACATATCAGAATATAAAACTAACTTTCGTTTTGATTTCTTATTTTAGATTTCGTCTAGGTTACTAACTTCTGTCGGCATTCAGAATAACCTTCTCTTCACAAGTAATCTTGCGACGTTATTTCATCAGACATGAAACGCGACTTTATGGCACAACAACAGACAGTTTGTAGCCTGCATTTTGAAGTCACATATAATTCTCGGTCGAAGTTAAGAGACCGTAATATCTTGGCACAGACACTTAATTTCACTTATAAAGAATATTTTAATAAATATTAATTACGTAAATCATCAAGATGAAAACATTAATTATTATTTATACAAGTCACTCAGACAGAATCTGTCATCACATGAAATTCTCTTGATTAATATGCAAATCAACATTCTTTTATACAGTTTGGAATTTCACAATGTTCTGTTTCGTGATGTTGATCGTATGTGTATATCCAAGACTGCATATTTCAGTTATAATTTTATGATCATAATTTTCGTAACATAGAGAAGGCGTTCAGTGAGAGACTGATTTCACTATTCTCATACGCTGTTTTATAACCGCTTTTGCTCTTGAAAAACTGTAATAAATTAATTAAAATGTCTATTGATCAGAGACATTTGTTGTTTCTTTGACGTTAAATTGTGTGATGTATGAACAATAGAAGTCATATGTCATGTTAACAAATGGCATTCCCCTGTGTGCAATAGGCAGTACGAGTAGTATTCTCAAAGTTATATCCATGTTGCCACCATTATCATCCAGAACACAGAAAAGAACAAACAGTTTGGCATCCAGAATGGGTTGCAATTTTCTCTTAGGTTCATACTGAAATTTTTGCCACTGAAAGGTGACTTAAGACATAGAATAATTCGCATAGAAAAATTTTCTGTGGTTTGGAATGTTAAATATTTTCTGCAGTTATTATTTGGTCTTTAACTCTATACAATGAAAGAAAGATCTACTAGATTAAGGCTGTTATAGCTATCGACAGCGTAAACGTGGTTTGCTTACTGCAAGAGTGCAAGGACAGAGACTCGGGATGACATATTCCTTCAGCATCCCGTTTGTGGCATTAGTATCGTTGTCTTATATTACAATGGTTTAACTAAAATAAGTATCTCATTACAGTTTTTTTTTACATTAGGTACACTGACTGACAAAAAAAAATGAAGCACCCAGAAGGAGAGGAGGAAACAAAATGAAAATTAGCAGACTGAGAAGGTATGGCGTGTTATTTCAGTGATTACAAAATAGAGTCAAATTAACAAAGAACTTGTCAGTATTAGCCCACTCATTGGTATGACGTTTTACTCATACTGGCATGCATGCGCCCACTGATTCGGATGGGAAGGATGTCATAAAGTCGTTGTATCCTCTCCTGGGGCGCGCTGGTTTACAACTGTTGTAACTGGTCTTCGATATCATCTACCGGTATACTGGCACTGGAAATGAGTGCACGTCCAAGCTCGTCCAGTACATACATTATCGAAGATAGATTTGAGAATCATGTTGGCCATGCGAGTACCTCAACATCAAGCTGACGACTCATAGAGAAACGTGGCACGTATGAACTAGCATTTACCTGCTGAAAAATGGCACCAAAATACTGTCGCATGAGAGGTAATACACGCGGGCGCAGAATGTCTGTAACGTACCGTTGTTTAGTTAGAGTTCTCAATCACTAAGAGTCATGACCTAAAGTCATAAGTGGTGGCTCATCACACCATGACGTCAGGGGAAACACCACTGTGCCTTTCCATAACATTGTAAGAATGGGAGCTCTCCCAGGTCGCCCTCACACTCTAGGACGATGCTCATCCGTGGTAGTGCAGAAACACGAGTCATCACAGAGCACATTACAACAACATTCATTAGGTGTCCATCCTTTCCATTCATAGCACCACCCTAAAAGCAGCGTATTGTGTTGTGGTGTTAACAGTAGCCTATGCATGGCACGGTATTCCTTAGTCTACCTGCTGCTTATCTCCGACCAGTGGTGTGAAATTGCGCAGAATGTTGCAGGGAGTCTATTACTTGTTCTCGGATAGCAGGCGAAGATGTGATGGGGTTACAGTGTGCTTGGTGCGCAATACCATGACACTCCCTTGTGCTAATCAGACGTGGTCGACCGGAGACTTGACGAGTATGCCTATCCCAACATTCCCAATCAGGCCACTGCCACATCCGAGTCCCTACAAATCTGGATATTGCACGAGACAACCAACTGACGAAATGGAGACACAAAATGAGACCACTTTCAAACTATGTCAGGTACTGATAACGTTGCCTTATGGTAAATGGTAAATGAGTCCTCAACACCTGACACTCTTCTCCCCCATTGTATATTCTACAAGGCCTGGTAACAACACTAATCATTCACATACCCATCAACGATGTGTATGTGTATGAAGTTACATCGACATCTGACCATGTCTTCTGAGTCTTCCGCTTTTTCTGTGAGTGTGTAAATCGAGTGGAGGGGTTTCTGGAGTTTTTAACGAACTGATTGTGATTCCTGTAGTAGATTCACATAATGTACCATAAACCCCCACGAATCTACGTGTATACTCAAGGTTTCACAAAGTATTATTGCAAATAAATCGTCTGCAGCCATCCAAACGAGGTAAGAGATGAAATTTCCCATCCCCTGACAACAGAGGTATTCCATGTTGCGTATGACTTCGTACACAATGGTAAGTAGAAGTGGGCTCCAGAGTAGCGTGGCACCTGTCATCTTAGAAAAGCTCGATAGGAGAAGATATGATATGTGAACAAGTGAACACAACAGGCAGAAGATTTACTTAACTTGTAATTCTCCAAGTGTACAAAGATCCATTACAAATAACGCAGCAAGAATTAGAGGCCAGGTAATACAATAGCAACAAGGATGAGGTTCTCTGAACTGAAGCACGAATGACAATGTCAGAACCGCACCTGAGTGGCGTCTGTGTAGTGTCACGTAGTGAAGTGACACCAAGTGCGAGTGGGCCGTGTGGCTGCTGTCAGCCATCCCATATCGTGGCAGCAGAGGGCGCTTGTGGTACGGAGCTGCTGGAGGCGTGGCGCAGCGAGTGCGCACCATGGGATTCACCAGATCATGCACGACTGCTATCAGCATCTGAAGGAAACTTTCATTGCAATTGCTAACTGTGAAACGCCCATGGGGAGGAACCGGTACATGATACGACATCCCACTAAAAGTCCGCCCCCGGTAGCTGAGTGGTCAGCGCGACAGACTGTCAATCCTAAGGGCCCGGGTTCGATTCCCGGCTGGGTCGGAGATTTTCTCCGCTCAGGGACTGGGTGTTGTGTTGTCCTAATTATCATCATTTCATCCCCATCGACGCGCAAGTCGCCGCAGTGGCGTCAAATCGAAAGACTTGCACCAGGCGAGCGGTCTACCCGACGGGAGGCCTTCGTCACACGCCATTATTATTATCCCACTAAAAGGCAGAGCGCTAATATTGGCATTCAGGTGGATGGCTGAGATAACTTACAGTTGCAATGAGAATGGCGTGTTTAATTATTAACTTGCCAAGAGATAAACAAAGAATGAACGTCCTTACATTTCTACACATAGCCAACAGATGAATGATCGAAACAGTCTGTAACTTGACTAACATGTGGTGTGGCTGCTCATAACGTCAACGACAGTCATCTTAAATTGGACGCGACTTAATCTGATAGAAAAACTGCGGGGAAAAGTGAAAGTAAAGTTACAAAGGGGAAGATAATAGGTGTACGTATTAGTAGAACCTATGAACGATGAAAAAAGGACAAGTCCTTGCAAACAGCATAGAAATGATGCTCAGTACTACAGAGACGACTTGGAGAACCACAAGCAAGGTTTTATGAGTGATGAATATGTATTGACAAGTCTGTTCTTGCATATTCTGAAGATATTGCCGATTCCGCCTAGTTCGATTATTTCGAAGATTTAAGCTATCTCGAAAAGTCTACCGCTTATGATGGAAATGGTTCCATTTTCCAAGCACTGAAGGGTCTCGTAGAACATATAATATCTGCAGACTGTCTTGCCGTTGTGATAAATACAACCACAACCTGTCGTTCACACAATAATTCACAATCTAAGATGTAATTCCAAACCTGATGTGTTTTCAAACAAATTGCACCCTCAGATTACAGCATCACCACAACGGATCTTAGTTGTTTGAAATGTTATGTTTTGATCATATGTTGTTGTCCACAATAATTGCAACTTGAAGTCCTAGTTACTGTTACCCATACATAAAACTATGGAACTTAATATTTTACTTTTTTATTAGTGGAATGAGCAGCTTAAGACTTTAGTTCATTAAATTTGTGTACCTTCCACAGTCATAATTTGCTTTTTTGTTTCTGTCAATTTATTGGCTTTCGGAACGTGTTCATTCAGCCATCTCAACAGTGCAGTGTCATTTATGACGATACAAATGCAAGGACAACACAACACCCAGTTCGGAAGAAGAGAAAATCTCTGACCTGGGTATGAATCGAACCTGGGTCCCTTCTTCGCTTGGCAATACGCCATGCTAACCGTGCAGCTACCGTGGCGGACAGAATTTGCTTATCATTAGCGCCCACGTCTAAGTACTTACTTGGCATGCAATCTTAAATACTTCAAGCTGTATTCAGGATCAACAGGTGTCGCTTTCTATTAAAAACAGCTCTGATTTACGTTTTATATTGCTTTCCAATATCACTTCTGGCGAGTATTGTAATGGTATTTACTTTTCCACATAGAATCACTTTGTTGCCCATATGTCTGTCCATCTTTTAAGAGCCCTTTCTCTCACAAATGGATGGAGCTATTAGTTTGAAATTTATGTCAAATACTAAGGTCTAAGGTTTGCGGTGTAAAAAATTTAAGCTTCTAAGTCAACGCCATCAAAAACTACGGCCATTTATGTCACACATTTTGATACTCGCAAACTCATTTATTGAAATCTATATATGAATTATCTACATACATAATTAGAAAGTTCATAGCTCATTCCGTCCCTCACTCTTATATAATTGTTGTTGTTGACTAGTAATTACTTCGGTATTGGAGGTATACCTAAATCGGAAATGCATACCTAATCTAAGTCAAATTAATAGTGCTTTCTTGTTATGTTCAAAATTGGCCCGCTTGTACAGCATAAAGTGCAGTGCGCTGGCTTGCGAGATTCGGAGATGCGCCAGACTCGGATCGAACCCGCGTGGCAGATTAACGACCGTGGGCTAGTACACTCACCTACTGAGTGCGGTTTTCACGTGGTTTCCCACTCTTGTTTAGGAAAATTCTGGGCTGGGCTGGTCCCCAACTTCCGCTCAAGACAATACAATTCACAAGCAGCTAAAATACGGCAGCGAACAGAACAAAGGTAGTTGGCACACACGATTTCCCTCCGTTAGGTCACGTTGTCGATTATGGCGTCAGGAAGGGCATCCGTCTCTATAGTTAAATAATAAAAGCACGATTTACCAAATCCTGGAAAAACGGGGTTAAGCACTCGGGAAAAGAATTAGGTGTTATGATCTTTATCGCTAAGTGGGAATGACGAAAAATCCCAGTTTGCACACATATTGCGTTGATACTACTCAAAATCGGGTTATTATGACTGTACATGATCGTTAAAGCATAAATCAAGTGTCATATTGCCCTGCAAAATGGTCCTGTTTCTACGTTTTTTTTAAAGTATACATGCATTTGTTTCGTTCAAATTGACGTGAATGCCACCTCAAAATGTATTTGTATATGTAATCTCGAAAAACTGTCCAGTATTTACTGTAAGATCGGAGATAACTGAATAAAAAAACACAAGACCCGCATTAGGAAAGAAAAATATATTCATTTACGAAAAGGCACATGTGGCCGGGAAGCCGTTAGAGAGAAATAAAGGAACTATGGTAGGCTTAACCTGATATGAACAGAAAAAACAGCCAGTAATGTTCGAATATAGTATTAGGATTGTGCTGCTTGACACAGTCACGTAGATTAAATATCTAGGCATAACGCTGCAGACCGACATGAAATGGAACGATCAGATAAGGACTGCAGTACGCAATGAGAATGGTCGACTTCTGTTTATTGGGAGAGTTTTAGGAAAGTGTAGGTCATCTGTAAAGGAGACCGTGTATGGAACACTAGTGAGACCCAATCTTGAGTGCTGCTCTAGAGTTTGAGATCCCCAACAGATCTGATTAAAGGAAACATAGTAGCAATTCAGAGACGGGCAGATAGATTTTTGTCAATCAGCACGCAAGTTTTATGAAGATGCTTCAGTAACTCAAATAGGATACTCTGCAGGGAAGGTGGCATACTTACATAACCGGCAAATGAAGATGACTGCATAACGATGCTATTGCAGCCGGCCGGTGTGGCCGTGCGGTTCTAGGCGCTTCAGTCTGGAACCGCGTGACCGCTACGGTCGCAGGTTCGAATCCTGCCTCGGGCATGGATGTGTGTGATGTCCTTAGGTTAGTTAGGTTTAAGTAGTTCTAAGTTCTAGGGGACTGATGACCACAGATGTTAAGTCCCATAGTGCTCAGAGCCATTTGAACCATTTGATGCTATTGCCTTCAACGTACATTTCGCGTAAGCACCACGAAGATAAGAGGAGAGAAATTAGGGCTCGTGCGGAGGGATATAGTCGGTAGTTTTCCCACCGTCTATTTGCTAATGGAACAGAAGAGGAAATGACTAGTAGTGGCACGAAGTATCCCTCGCAACACACAATTTCGGTGGCTTGTGGAGTACTTACGTAGATGTAGACGTGTATTCTGAAGACCAAGAACCGTACTACAAGTACTGAGTGTACTTACTAGAAAGAGCGTTGTACTATGTGCATTGATCTCAAAACGGACTATGTCAAAAATAAGTGCAGTTCCCAACAAGGAAATAGGCTCTCACTACTATGTCGAGAAATTTTCATTTCGTCTTTGGTTTAATTGCGGTATTGTGGTAGCAGCAGTTACACTTTACTAACTACGTGAAGTACACATTAAAACTGGTGTATACTCTAAACGGGTAGACTGGCAGTGCTGTCTCTCAGCTGTCATCATCATCACCACCACCACCACCAACATCATAAGGTTGCAGCTTTTTGTTTGCTAGGTGCTGGTGAAGAACCTCTTCAAACTATTACTGTCCTTGTTTTTCTATCCTCATGGATCATATCCCAACGGAGACCACTTTCGGCGACGTTCTGCTTAACCATATCGATCAGTCTTCATCTTGGCCGTCCAAAGTGTCTTTTCCCATTTATAGTCACTTCAAGGAATTTCTTGGCTATTCCGGTTTCTTCCATCCGTTTCACACAATACCATCTTCATTTAGACAGTGAGATATTTTCAAGTAAACTGAGTTTTACACCCGCATACATTCTGTTCCTAATATTCCTCATCCTATCCTTTTTAGTTCGCCTGAGCAGATCTGAGACTTTATTTCAGCAGCTTCGATTTGATTATTCACTCTCTCTCTCTCTCTGTCTCTCTTTCGCTCTGTTTGAGAGCGTAGGTCTTCGATGATTAGGTCACAGTGAGAGTACAATAGGTACTGAAGATGTTTAGTTTAGTTTTTCCTTATATGGATCTGGCTGTCCCAAACGAGGCAACTTACTTGATTGAAAAACTGGACAGCCTTTAGTCGGCAGTTTAGAACTTCACATTGAGTTCAGTTTTTTACAATCTATACACGGCCCAAATATGGGAAGTGTCGCACGGTCTCCAGGGGTCCTCCATTTAGCTGTAACCCGGGTTATCGTCTTTTCTGCTAATAGTCTTAAGATTCATTGACTTGAGACCAAACTGCTGCAAGTAGTGGTTCAATATATTCAGTTTTTCTTAGACTTCGTTTATATCTCGCTCTCATTATCAAACACTACTACATTCAATGCGATTCCATACTGTACCTTTACCCTTTCCAAGATATCGTCCATCAGAATGATGAAGAGTAGTGGAGACAACGCAGTCAGCTGCTGGACTCAACGTTTGGTCTCAACCTATTCGGTTTCTTTGAGAGGTGGCATGAGCCCCCTCTCATATTTCTATCTTACGATTCTCCTCTCTAGTTGCATGCGGTGGAGGGTTGCTTTTCCTTAACACGCGTACTTCCCACGCAGCGTCTCTCGTCACCCGGGTGGGCCGGTGACAGGCGGGCTCTGTGGAACTGGAGAGAGTTAAGCCGACGTGTGTGAGGCAGTCGAGTGAATGCTTTTCAGACGCCGACATTGTCAAGAGACACGCCCGCTGGGGTGTGAAGTAGCGGCTGGGCTAGAGGTTCCGTTACTTCAGAGAAACTTTGCGAAAACACTTTCTGGCGGGCTACCAGCGAGGCGTGGGAATGACTTGTGTACCCACGCAGTTGTGGCGGGAAAATTCCCGCACTTTCTGCAAAATCAGCACAGAAATTGGCGCCAAGAATCTCCATTGGTGGAATGGTAGTGCTCCGGCAATGGAGTGGAATTTCCGCCGGTTTTCGAGTTGCTGATTGGAACGTAACCACGGCCACTGTCGTGGGGGCGGGAATGTTCGGTGTTCGGCCTGTGCGGGTGCTCTGAGTAGTCGGCAGTCGCCTTTCGGTCGAGGACGTCGGAGCAACCAGCCCTCGCCTGCGGTACGCCAGATCGTGTTCTGGGAGATAAGAAGACTGTTGGTAATGTACGTCCGCAGCACCGGCAGATAGGGATTTTCCTAGGTGATAATCAGAGCTCAGCAGAGCGCGCCTGTTCATCCTTTTCTAACTTTGTTCAGTTTCGAGTAGCAGCAATTACTATTGGGTTAGCTGTGTGTCTCTCTTGAGATTTGAGTGGAAAGGAATTGGCTCCACATACCACTTCGTCTTAAACCTCACGATCTAAGTTAGGGACAACTTCACCTTTACTGTGTTTGTATGAATCTCCAATTTTAGCCAATTTGATGTTTTATATTTCCTGTGTCTCTTTTACTATTCTGCGTTTAATCTTAATAAATCATATTGTTATTTTGGACAGAACTTTCTTTCTGTTAATCAATAGAGCAACCCTATCATTCCTCACTATGCTAATGAAACCTTTGTTTATTTAACTTATTTATCAAATTAAATTATTGCAGGTGCCAAACTCTCTTCTACTCCACTAGCAGGGTTGATTAGAGTCAGTTCGCGTATTTGTTTTATCCTTGTGCAACAGCAAAAGTCGGAGTTAGAATAGGGGGGGCTTAGAGCATGATTTACACATGTGGATTCTAGTAGAATTTAGTGATAAATACACTACTAGCCCCGGCACCTCGCATCTTCATTTCCTAATTCATCACAGCTGACACATCTTCTCTGGAGAATCTTCACTTTCTCAGTCAGTGCCTTGGCTGCGTTTCATCTCTTTAGACATTTCCGGATATATTTGAAATTTTTGGCTATATCTGTAGCTGCTATGAAAAAATTCCACATCAGTTACCAGATATAAATAACAGATAGCTCAGTTTTGCAAAGTTGTTTTATTAAAATTCTTCTGTCATCAGTCCCCTAGAACATAGAATTACTTAAACCTAACTAATCTAAGGACAGCACACCCATCCATGTCCGAGGCAGGATTCGAACCTGCGACCATAGCAGTCGCGGGGTTCCAGACTGTAGCGCCTAGAACCACTCGGCCACTCCGGCCGGCCCTCATTCTTACTCAAGATCAAAAACCAGATAAGTTAGTTATGTTGGACACTGGGTTTGGAGCTTTATAACTGATCCCAAAGGTCTTTCATTGTTCTATTGAGTTCAGGTCGGGACTGTGGGCAGGCCAGTCCATTTCAGGAATATTATTGTCCACAAACTGTTGCCACACATGAAACTTCCTAGCAGATTAAAACTGTATGCCAGAACGAGACTCGAACTCGGGACCTTTGCCTTTCGCGGGCAAGTGCTCTACCAGCTGAGCCACCCAAGCATGACTCACGCCCCGTCCTCACAGCTTTACGTCTGCCAGTCACTAGTCTCCTACCTTCCAAATTTCCTTTCTTTCAGGAGTGCTAGTTCTGCAAGGTTCGCAGAAGAGCTTCTGTAAAGTTTGGAAGGTAGGAGACGAGTTACTGGCAGAAGTAAAGCTGTGAGGACAGGCCGTGAGTCGTGCATGGGTAGCTCAGTTAGTATAGTCTGCCGCCGGCAGTGCTGCGAGGCGGTCACGCGCCAGAGCGCTGCGGGCGGGGCGCGCACCGTGTGTTTGTGTTTACTTCGGCCGCTGTTAAGTGCCGTTTTCCCTTCTAGACCACCATGGCGCACAACTATCGGAAGAAGACATTACGTTTCAACTTTTGTTCCGACTTCGCCCGACCCAAGGCCCTGGAGGTAGAACAATTTATACGCGATGAACTTAAAATACCACCAACGGATCTAATTGGTATCCACTTGTCCATAGTTAGCAGTACCGTCTACGTCAAAATGATCAACGATGCGGCGTGCGACAAGGTGCTTCAAGAGGCAAAACGTAGACTGCGCTTCTGTCATTCCGACGGCAACGTCGGACCCGTTACCGTCGATCACGCAGGTCTCGGCACACGGACGATAAGGATCTTCGAACTGCCGTTCGAACTACCTGCAGACGTCATCATCGAGGCGCTCCGTCCCTATGGCAACGTTCTGGAACATGTTGCCGAACAATGGGTCCAATTTCAAACCTATCCCGTTTTAAACGGTGTTAGACAGGTCCGCATCGAGTTGCAGAAACACGTGCCTTCCTATCTACGTATCGGAGGCTGCCGTGCCATTATAATGTACGACGGCCAACCTCGGACCGGTTGCGGGAAAGAAGGGCACCTACGGTCTGAATGCATTCAACGACGTGTCGCGCAGCTCCCGTTGTCGGAAGCGTCCGTCACACCCACGATGACCGCCCTACCGGTCACTTACGCAGCGCCTCTTGCCACGTCTACAGTTTCGTCCAGTCCGTCGCCCGGTCCTTCCGATCGGCACGTCCCACCGTCCCAGTCGCCTATGGACGGTGCGGACGTCTCACCTGACAACCTTGCCGCCGAACAGGCTCCCGCACCGGACGCTGAGGAGAAGAGTACTTCTTCACAACACCCGTTTGACAATTTCATTGTAACCACCGACGCCTTCGAACCAGGTCGACGCGCCTCCTTGCCGTCATCCGACACTGACGAACACGTGCGCAAACAACGCTCGCCACGTAGGCGCAAACGCCGTCGCCGTTCACCCACGGGCTCTCAAAGCGTCGCCACCCGCGACGACGGAGACGACACCCAACCAGCCGACATTTCCACGCAGAGGTCGGCGGACAACTTCCACGATGAACAAGAAGTTTCGCAGGACGGGACCACTATGGAGGTCGCCACGCACAATGTAACGAACGGTGCGCAGGTTGAGACGCCTGACTCCCCGCCGACAACTCCAGATCTCTCTCACCACGACGCAATTCCCATGGACATTGGACAGACCCACGGCACAGGAGCATGGGCGGACAACATTGAGGAAGATACGCCGCCTCCTCCGGATGAGTTGCCTCCGCCGGACAAGACTACCTGTTAACATCAAAAGCGAGGCACTGCAGCTGATGGGACGGGACTTCCTGTCGGTGCCCTCCTCTTACTTCCCTTGGTGATGGTAGATGCGCGTCCACCACCACTGAAACAAACGTACCGGTTTGCCACACTGAACATCAACATGATCGGCACTGCACCCAAGCTGCAACTCCTATGTGACATGCTTCGGGCATCTGACGTCGACGTCGCCCTTCTTCAGGAAGTACGCGTTGCCACATTACCACCAGTCTACGGCTACGACTCATATACGTCCACATGTGATCAATCAGGGCGTGGAGTGGCTTTCTACATATGCGAAGGAATCCCACTCAAGGACTCGACAATCCTTCCCTGTGGAAGAGGCATGGCTGTTACCATCTTCGACACGCGCGTCATCAATATCTACGCTCCGTCTGGCTCCACGAACCGTCGGCAGCGGTCCACTTTCTTCGGACATGACGTGGCGCCCCTGTTTTCTGGACGCTATGATCGCCTTATCATGGGAGGCGATTTCAACTGTGTCCTCCATCCGCAGGACCAAGTGCCTGGTTATTTGCCATGCCCGGCGCTGCTCACCTTAGTCGAAGATTTTCATCTAGTGGACGTTTGGGAGAAAATTCATGGCAATACCCCCGGTTTTACCCATTATACAGCACATTCTGCGAGCAGACTGGACCGGTTTTATGTCTCTGCCCACTTTGGCAATGAAGTCGCCCAAGCTGAACGATGGCCCCTTGCATTTTCGGACCACTGCGCCGTCATTTGCTCCCTGGCTCTGCCACCTCAGTCAGTGTGGCGCAGCAGAGGTTACTGGAAGCTTAATACCTCCCTCCTTAATGATCCACACTGCCGACAATGTATTGCCACTACATGGGCGTCTTGCGAAAGACGCCTTCCGCAGTACACATTCACGTTCCATTGGTGGCTCAAATGTGCCAAACCTGCGATCAGAAAGGCCTTCATACAATGTGGCAAGGAAGCGGCAGCATGGCATCGAGACACCACAAATTTTCACTACGCCGTCCTCCGTGAGCTCGATGCGCTCCCTCCATCACCTGACACCCATAGGGAACGACAACGTACTAAAGCTCGTCTCCTCTCTCTTCAACGTGCACGACTGCATGGTGTCGTGGTGCGTTCCCGACGACAAGACCTCCTCCACGACGAAACCCCATACACAATCCATGCCGCAACCGACCATAGTCGTCGACGTCGACTTTTCGTCCCCAACATCAAGACCTCCGATGGTGTTCACCACACAACACAGGCGGCAGTGGTGTCTGCCTTTGCTGAACATTATTGCCAATTTTATGATGATGAACCGAAGGCGACGCCCATTCCTGATGATCTCCGTCCTTTCCCTGATCGGACCCTCACCGTAGCGGAGTCAACGTCCATGATGTCTGCAATCACCGCAGAAGAGGTGGTAGATGCGATCAACAAAGGGGCCAAGAACAAATCACCCGGACCAGATGGTCTCCCAGTGGAGTTTTACCGGGCGTTCACCACGTTAATGCTTCCTCACTGGACGGAAATGATTCAGGAACTCTTTACTCCGTCCTTCCCAGTTCCACCTGAATTCGTCACTGGCATTCTTCTACCTGTGCCTAAACCGAAGGGAGGGTCTCAAGTCTCTGCATATCGCCCCCTTACACTACTGAATGCAGACTATAAAATCTATGCACGCCTGTTAGCAGCGCGCATACGCACCGTCTTACCTACGGTCCTTTCACATGAGCAGACTGCACGTGGTTGTGGGGCCACCTTACAAACAGCCCTAGGAGAATGCCGTGACCTCATTGCACTGGCGTCGGTTTGTCGCCTTCGTGCAGCACTGGTATCCGTCGATTTCACGAGTGCCTTTGATCGTGTTCGACACCCATTCCTCCTCATGGTGGCGACACGTATGGGGTTCCCATTGCTTTTTGTCGATGCCATTCGCCGGTTACTACTTCCCGCGGTCTCGATGGTACAAGTCAATGGCAGGCTTGTAGGACCGATTCCTATACGCCGCTCTGTGCGTCAAGGATGCCCTATGTCTACTTTACTATATGCCATTGCACTTGAGCCCCTCATCACTGGACTTACCTCTAGACTGCAGGGCCCCACTTTGCGTGACTACACCTTTCACTGTAGGGCTTATGCGGACGATCTCCTCTTTCTCACCTGCTCTTCCACGGAACTCAATGACGCCATCCAATGGATCCACCAGTATGGACGTCTTTCTGGTAGCATTCTTAATGTCCGTAAATCGACTATGATGCACATTGGGCGCGGCCTCCCGGCTACGGTGCCGACCCCACTCCCAGTCAGTGCCACCATTCGTTACTTGGGTATCGAATTTACGAGCTCCACACACCGCAGAGTGGCCCTGGCTTACCGGCGGCTTTTGCAGTCGATTCGGCACCACGTCCGCGGTCAAGTGCACCGTAACTTAAACCAACTCCAACGTGTGTCCTATGTCAACATGTATGTCGCCCCTAAACTGGTACACGTCGCCCAGATCCTCCCAGTGCCGTTACTCCTTCTGCACTCTTTGTCCACACTCTGTTGCGGCACTGGCAGGGGCCGGTCCCGTCCTTAACACGCAGTCTCTTAGATATCCTCCGACCAGCTTCTCTCGATCCACCTATCAATGTAGCACCTATTTCTCCATTATTGTACCACGTCGCCAATTGTTTCATAGAACTCAGCTACGTTCGGGCCGATCTTCCAGTCACCCGTCCTCCCCGTACAAAAGATTATTATCCTTTGTTTATGCTGTCCAACCCTTGCGACCCCATGGTGTTACAGCATCCTGACATTAACTGGCGCACGGTTTGGGGGTGTGTGCATGCACCCTTTTTACGGTCGTCTGTGTCTGCACTCTGGTATGTTTTAGTCTATGGAAAATTCCCGACTAATAGTCGACTTTATCGCATAGGACTGGCCACCTCCCCACTCTGCCCTGACTGTCAGCTCGAAGACACCGACGAGCACCGTCTTACGTGCCCCCTGAAACAAAACGTATGGCTCCTCATCCAACGAATCGTGGGCTTTTACCTCCGTGCCCCGCCAACGACGGTAAGCCCGGATTTCCTGTTGTTGCCCCAGACATTTCACTACCCTCTTGCTAAGCACCATACCCTAATCTGGTTTCGAGGACAGGCTTTAGAATACCTCTTTCAGAGTGGTCCGCATACAGTCCTTGACTTCTGGTACAAAGTTGTGACCGCGCATGGCACCCTCACCCGAAAACCATCTTACCGACAAACTTTTGCTGGTTATCTCCGCAGCGTCTTCCTTGACCCCCCTCAAAGTTGGGGTGTACCATGCCTACCTGTCACATGATGAAACACCCTTATCCACGTTCTCATGCATCGACCAAAAACAAAAACAAATTTAAAAAAAAAGGATGAAGACAGAATATGTTATATTTTGTTGTATTTAATGTTTTTTCTTTTTAATATTTTTTTTGTTTAACTAACAGTCATATGTTTAAATGGTACCTTGAAGAACTCTTGCATAGTGAATATATATGTACTTTTAGTTTGTTCAATACAAATTATTAAAAAAAAGAACAAAAAAAGGAAAACAGGATGTTATATTTTGTTGTATTTAATGTTATTCTAATAATTTGTTTACCTAACACTCATTTGTATATGTTTAACTGGTACATTGAAGAACTTTTGCTTTGTGTATATATACATGTACTCTCCGTTTGTTCAATAAAGATTTTAAAAAAAAAGTTAGTAGAGCACTTGCCCGCGAAAGGCAAAGGTCCCGAGTTCGAGTCTCGGTCTGGCGCACAGTTTTAATCTGCTAGGAAGTTTCATATCAGCGCATACTCCACTGCAGAGTGAAAATCTCATTCTGTTGCCCCACAGATTCTGCTTTGTAACGGGATGCAGTGTCGTGGTGATAGAAACAGTCATTTCCGAACTGTTCCTTCACTGTATACCATACGTAATGATGTAAAATGAGTTCCCATTTTCCCATTCTTCCGCATGTACCGTTTTCTTAAGTACAATAAGGGGACCACACTCCCGTACTTCACAGTTGGCAATACACATGATGGCAGATAACGTTCTCGAGGTATTCGCCAAATGCAAACCCTCACCGGATTGCCACAAGGTATGGCGTGATTCAACGCTCAAAATCACTGGTTCCCGTCGTCCATTGTCCACTGGCGCCACTCTTTACACCGCCTCAAGCGGTTACTGTTGATATATAAATGCGTGATTTACGAGGAGCTGCTCGACCATTGTACCCCATTTTTTTAACTCCCTATGTCTGCAATGGCTCTGAGCACTATGGGACTCAACTGCTGTGGTCATCAGTCCCCTAGAACTTAGAACTACTTAAACCTAACTAACCTAAGGACATCACACACATCCATGCCCGAGGCAGGATTCGAACCTGCGACCGTAGCAGTCGCACGGTTCCGGACTGCGCGCCTAGAACCGCGAGACCACCGCGGCCGGCCTATGTCTGCATAATCTTGGTTTAGCTGCTGCTGTTCCCTCGCATTTTCACTTCACAATCACGTCACCAACAGTCAACTTTGGCAGCTTTAGAAGGGTTGAAATGTCCCTGATGGATTTCTTTCTCAGGTGACATCTAACGAGTAGTCTACATTCCAGAGTCCGCAGCTCGTGGTCGTGCGGTAGCGTTCTCGCTTCCCGCGCCCGGGTTCCCGGGTTCGAATCCCGGCGGTGTCACGGATTTTCTCTGCCTCGTGATGAATGGGTGTTGTGTAATTTAGTCAGGTTTAAGTAGTTCTAAGTTCTATGGGACTGATGACCATAGCTGTTAAGTCCCATAGTGCTCAGAGCCATTTGAACCATTTTTTCTACGTTCCAGGTCACTGAGCTCTCCTGACTAATCCATTCTGCTATTACTACTTCTGTACTGAAAACACAATACTCCTCGCCTCATTTTATACTGGCGCTTTCGCCTCTCGTGACATCTAATGGTCAGTTCCGCACTACATAAGGTTTTCAGTATATTGTTTATCAGATACTGTGTAAGTTTTTCATTATGGGATTTTGCGAAAAGTATAGGCAAATTTGTGTCTCCTTCACGTCTGCTGTGCAGCGAGCTACCTTAATTTAAGTATCAACTGTATTTTTCTTACTTGTCACTTCTCCTTCCGTGTGTTTTTGCTTTTAGGGAGCTTTAATTGTCGAATGCTATTAATAGTGTTCCATAGATTTCGTGTTTGTTTTGAATACAGTCAGAGAGAGTCCCTTTAGTCAAACATAGTGCCAGTAGTGCTAGTGTTTGTTTTCAATACAGTCCAGAGACAGGTAGTGCTATTTTCATTGTTTTCTACAAGAAGTGGCTAGCAATCGCAGTTTAGTCAATAATCGGCCGCCTTTAGTGAATTAACAGTCTAGTTAAAAGTTGATTAACTCTCTTCAGTAAATTGATTCCTTAGGATGGATAGGATGTGTGACTGCTGTGCACGGACGCAGGAGGAGCTGGCCACTGTTCGCGAACAGCTGAACGTGTTGATGGCCGCGGTCAGCCGTCTTCAGGCTGCTGCCTCGGAGTGTAGCGGCAGTGGGGAGTGTGGTGCGTCGCAAGGTACACCCAGGTGTTATATGCTTCACCCACTGTCCCTGCTGTCGAGACATCTTCGCGGGTACCGGGCGCGGTTGGGCCACCCTCTCCCCAAGGGGAGTGGCGAGTTCAGCGGCGTTCGCGGCGCACGAGGCGGAGGGTAAATGTGGAGGTTGGCCGTGTGGCATCGCCCGCTCTGGCTGTAAGTGGACATGTGGCTGCTCCTTCAGCAAGGTCCGAGCAGGCACACGGGGGGGCGGGGGGGGGGGGGGAGGGGTTTATTAGTTACTGGAAGCTCCAACGTTAGGCGGGTGATGGAGCCCCTTAGGGAAATAGCGGAAAGGTCGGGGAAGAAGTCCAGTGTTCACTCTGTCTGCTTGCCGGTGGGTCTCATCCGAATGTGGAGGAGGCCCTACCGGCGGCGATAGAGAGCACTGGGTGCACCCGACTGCAAATTGTTGCTCATGCCGGCACCAATGACTCCTGCCGTCTGGGTTCAGAGGTCATACAGGCGGTTGGCGGAATTGGTGAAGGCGGAAAGCCTCGCTCGCGGGGTGGAATCAGAGCTAACCGTTTGTAGTATCGTTCCCAGAACCGATCGCGGTCCTCTGGTTTGGAGCCGAGTGGGAGGCTTAAACCAGAGGCTCAGACGATTCTGTGGAGATCTGGGGTGCAAATTTCTCGACCTCCGCTATCGGGTGGAGAAATGTAGGGTCCCCCTGAATAGGTCAGGCGTGCACTACACGCCGAAAGCGGCTACAAGGGTAGCGGAGTACGTCTGGAGTGCACATGGGGGTTTTTTAGGTTAGAGAAATCTCTCCCTAGGCCCGACAAGACGCCTCCTGAGATGCGGCAAGGTAGGAGTAGGCAAAATGCAACAGGGAGTAACTATATTAATGTGCTAATAGTAAACTGCAGGAGCGTCTATAGAAAGGTCCCAGAACTGCTCTCATTAATAAACGGTCACAACGCCCATATAGTACTAGGGACAGAAAGTTGGCTGAAACCAGACGTAAACAGTAATGAAATCCTAAACTCAGATTGGAATGTATACCGCAGAGACAGGCTGGACAGTGAAGGGGGAGGCGTGTTTATAGCGATAAGAAGTGCAATAGTATCGAAGGAAATTGACGGAGATCCGAAATGTGGAATGATTTGGGTGAAGGTCACGGTTAAAGCAGGCTCAGACATGGTAACTGGATGTCTCTATAGGCCCCCTGGCTCAGCAGCTGTTGTGGCTGAGCACCTGAAGGATAATTTGGAAAATATTTCGAGCAGATTTCCCCACCATGTTATAGTTCTGGGTAGAGATTTTAATTTTCCGGATATAGACTGGGAGACTCAAACGTTCATAACGGGTGGCAGGGACAAAGAATGCAGTGAAATTTTTTAAGTGCTTTATCTGAAAACTACCTTGAGCAGTTAAACAGAGAACCGACTCGTGGCGATAACGTATTAGACCTTCTGGTGACAAACATACCCGAATTATTTGAATCAGTTAACGCAGAACAGGGAATCAGCGATCATAAAACGGTTACGGCATCGATGACTTCAGCCGTAAATAGAAATATTAAAAAAGGTAGGAAGATTTTTCTGTTTAGCAAAAGTGACAAAAAGCTGATTTCAGAGTACCTGACGACTCAACACAAAAGTTTTGTCTTAAGTACAGATAGTGTTGAGGATCAGTGGACAAAGTTCAAAACCATCGTACAATATGCGTTAGATGAGTATGTGCCAAGCAAGATCGTAAGAGATGGAAAAGAGCCACCGTGGTACAACAACCGAGTTAGAAAACTGCTGCGGAAGCAAACGGAACTTCACAGCAAACATAAACATAGCCTAAGCCTTGCGGACAAACAAAAATTACGCGAAACGAAATGTAGCGTGAGGAGGGCTATGCGAGAGGCGTTCAATGAATTCGAAAGTAAAGTTCTATGTACTGACTTGGCAGAAAATCCTAAGAAATTTTGGTCTTATGTCAAAGCGGTAGGTGGATCAAAACAAAATGTCCAGACACTCTGTGACCAAAATGGTACTGAAACAGAGGATGACAGACTAAAGGCCGAAATACTAAATGTCTTTTTCCAAAGCTGTTTCACTGAGGAAGACTGCACTGTAGTTCCTTCTCTAGATTGTCGAACAGATGACAAAATGGTAGATATCGAAATAGACGACAGAGGGATAGAGAAACAATTAAAATCGCTCAAAAGAGGAAAGGCCGCTGGACCTGATGGGATACCAGTTCGATTTTACACAGAGTACGCGAAGGAACTTGCCCCCTTTCTTGCAGCGGTGTACCATAGGTCTCTAGAACAGCGTAGCGTTCCAAAGGATTGGAAAAGGGCACAGGTCATCCCCTTTTTCAAGAAGGGACGTCGAACAGATGTGCAGAACTATAGACCTGTATCTCTAACGTCGATCAGTTGTAGAATTTTGGAACACCTATTATGTTCGAGTATAATGACTTTTCTGGAGACTAGAAATCTACTCTGTAGGAATCAGCATGGGTTTCGAAAAAGACGGTCGTGTGAAACCCAGCTCGCGCTATTCGTCCACGACACTCAGAGGGCCATAGACACGGGTTCACAGATAGATGCCGTGTTTCTTGACTTCCGCAAGGCGTTCGATATAGTTCCCCACAGTCGTTTAATGAACAAAGTAAGAGCATATGGACTATCAGACCAATGGTGTGATTGGATTGAGGAGTTCCTAGATAACAGAATGCAACATGTCATTCTCAATGGAGAGAAGTCTTCCGAAGTAAGAGTGATTTCAGGTGTGCCGCAGGGGAGTGTCATAGGACCGTTACTATTCACAATATACATAAATGACGTGGTGGATGACATCGGAAGTTCACTGAGGCTTTTTGCAGATGATGCTGTGGTGTATCGAGAGGTTGTAACAATGGAAAATTGTACTGAAATGCAGGAGGATCTGCAGCGAATTGACGCATGGTGCAGGGAATGGCAATTGAATCCCAATGTAGAAAAGTGTAATGTGCTGCGAATACATAGAAAGATAGATCCCTTATCATTTAGCTACAAAATAGCAGGTCAGCAACTGGAAGCAGTTAATTCCATAAATTATCTGGGAGTACGCATTAGGAGTGATTTAAAATGGAATGATCATATAAAGTTGATCGTCAGTAAAGCAGATGCCAGACTGAGATTCACTGGAAGAATCCTAAGGAAATGCAATCCGAAAACAAAGGAAGTAGGTTACAGTACGCTTGTTCGCCCACTGCTTGAATACTGTTCAGTAGTGTGGGATCCGTACCAGATAGGGTTGATAGAAGAGATAGAGAAGATCCAACGGAGAGCAGCGCGCTTCGTTACAGGATCATTTAGTAATCGCGAAAGCGTTACGGAGATGATAGATAAACTCCAGTGGAAGACTCTGCAGGAGAGACGGTCAGTAGCTCGGTACGGGCTTTTGTTAAAGTTTCGAGAACATACCTTCACCGAAGAGTCAAGCAGTATATTGCTCCCTCCTACGTATATCTCGCGAAGAGACCATGAGGATAAAATCAGAGAGATTAGAGCCCACACAGAAGCATACCGACAATCCTTCTTTCCACGAACAATACAAGACTGGAATAGAAGGGAGAACCGATAGAGGTACTCAGGGTACCCTCCGCCACACACCGTCTGGTGGCTTGCGGAGTATGGATGTAGATGTAGATGTAGATAGCGGCTTGACATTCAGGTACATTCCTCTCACGGATTTTTTTAAGTTCACTCTCCATAAGGCAGTGAAAAATGTGTTTCCAAATTAATGGATGGTCATCCAAATAACAGAAAACTCAAAGTAAAATGGTGAATGTTATGAACCAACGTAGCCTTGTCGATCACGGATTTTTTTCCCAGAGGATTGTTTTACCGACAGCACTCTAGTGAAGTACATTATCAAATACAATGCGGGAAGATTCAGCGGCGGATACTCCGTTCGAAAAATAATCAGAATGTTCGATATTATCCATGTCGGCAGATTGGTCAAGATGAGGGATGCTTTCATGTCCACTTGGATGTGCGTCAAATAATTTTGAGTGATTCTAGCTGTGGCAGGGCTGTGAAATATTCATCTCAGAATACTGGTTCCTTGTTAGGGAGCGTCTTCTTTTCATCGCACGTTCTTTATCACCTAAAATGTCAACTATATGTTTGGATAAATTTCATCTTTGAAGAATAACAACAAACTGATTGCCATAAAACTGTGAAAGGTTTAGGTGTTACTTCAATCAGCTATAAAATTACAATAGTCGTCACGGGCTTCGATGTTCGGGAAGAGTGGACTTAAAATCACAGTCCGTCCATCCAGATTTAAGACTTCCTTACCTTCTTCGAATCTATCCAAGTGAATTACTAAGTGGTTCCTATTAGCACGCCAAGGCCATTTTCTATAACGTTCTTGTATGATCTGATCTAATGCTCCCTCTCTCGTTACGTCGACTTCAACGGAAAGGTATATTCTAATTTTTTACGACTACGACAATGCTAAATCTGAGGATATACTCGGTCTGCCGCATAAGATACTTTGAAGACCTACCTTGAATAAATCCGATCGTGTTGTTGGAAATACCCTCAAGGATCACTCAGTGAACCACGATAACTATTCCAAACATCGTCGTTTTGTGTTATTAGTGTTGGGCACAATACACTATGTGATCAAAAGTATCAGTACACCCACAAAAATATACATTTTTCATATTAGGTGAATTGTGCTGTCACCTACTGCCAGGTACTCCATATCAGCGACCTCAGTAGTCATTAGACATCGTGAGAGAGCAGAATGGGGCGCTCCAGGGAACTCACGGACTTCGAACGTGGTCAGGTGATTGGATGTCACTTGTGTTATACGTCTGTACGCGAGATTTCCACATTCCTAAACATCCCTAGGTCCACTGTCTCCGATGTGATAGTGAAGTGGAAACGTGAACTGACACGTACAGCACCAAAGCCTACAGGTCTGTTGACTGACAGAGACAGACGATAGTTGAAGAGGGTCGTAATGTGTAATAGGTAAACATCTATCCAGACTATCACACAGGAATTCCAAACTGCATCAGGATCCACTGCAAGTACTATGACAGTTAGGTGGGAGGTGAGAAAACTTGATTTCATGGTCGAGCGGCTGCTCATAAGCCACACATCACGCCGGCAAATGCCATACGACACTCGCTTGGTATAAGGAGCGGAAACAGTGGACGATTGAACAGTGGAAAAATGTGTGGAGTGACGAATCACGGTTCGAATTAAATCAGGTGATGTTGAGGGAAATAGATTAGGAATGGAGGCACTTAAAGTAGTAGTTTTGCTATTTCGGCAGCAAAATAACTCATGGTGGTCGAAGTAGAGAGGATATAAAATGTAGACTGGCACTGGCAAGAAAAGCGGTTTTGAAGAAGAGTGATTTGTCAACATCGAACATGGATTTAACCGACAGGAAGTCTTTTCGGAAAGTATTTGTATGGAGTGTAGCCCGTATGGAAGTGAAACATGGACGATAAACGGTTTAGACAAAAGCAGAATAGCATTTGAAATGTGGTATTACAGAAGAATGCTGAAGATTAGATGGGCAGATCTGATAACTAATGAGGAGATTCTGAATAGAACTGGGGAGAAAAGAAATTTATGGACAACCTGACTAGAAGAAGGGATCCGTTGATAGGACACATTCTGAGACATCAAGAATCACCAGTTTAGTATTGGAGGGAAGTTTGTGGGGTAAAATTCGTAGAGGGAGTCCAAGATATGAATACATTGAGCAGATTCAGAAGGATGTAGGTTGCAGTAGATATTCGGAGATGAAGAAGACTGCACAGGATAGAGTAGCATGGAGAGGTGCATCAAACATCTTCGGACTGAAGACCTCAACAACAGGTGTCGTGTTCATGGTGGTGATCATATGTTCGGAGTCTTTTTTTTGGCCACGAATGTTCAAGATTCTGATGTAATCCTAATGTCGCAAGTATCGCTTTATCTCAGTTTTCGTGTCATAATCCTTTCGGTGATCCCAAACAGTGCCAATTAGCTTTTGCCTTCAGTGCTCTTTGGTGACGTTTTCACGCCACAAGTCGTATACTTTCATCAACCTAGACATTGTACTCTCGAAACATGTAACGTTTTGGAACTCTGCAATATACACGGTGTAAATAAATTCCATTTACAGACTTTGACGACTTTTAGTGGGAACCAAGTTGGTCCGAAAACGTATATTTTCCCCGCTATACGCAAAATACAACACATATTGATCTCTGACTCCTGCTGCTGGATCCACTTAAAAGTCGGGCTCTATGTGACGACCACCGACATCATCACACATATGGTACCTATGTATCATGTTCCGGCATACACGATCACCGATTCTTGGTCATTCAGCATCTGTAGATCTTCGAATCCAACAAGTGTCTTGTAAATCAAGGATTTCATGTGATCCCACAGGTGGTAGTCTAGCGGATTCAAGTCGGGAGCACGTGCAGGCGAAGGAATCGGACCACCATGATCTACCCAGTGTCGCCCAAATAGTTGCTCCACGTGATCTCGGACCGCACGTGAAAAATGAGGTAGTGCGCCATCGTGATGGAACCACATGTTTTGATGCACTTTCAGTGGCATATCTTCCCTTCCAAGAGCCCATGCAATGCACCGTCAGGGAACTGCAGGTTCGCGGCACCTGTGACGTGTGGTGGAGCAAGGTATGGCTCAGTCACACGTCCATCCAGGACCCCTTTCCAAATGCTCAGACCGTATCGTTCCTGCAACCCATGGGGGTGCGCAACATGCGAGTTTTCATCAGCCCACATGACTGTTGTGTGAACTGAGAACACCTTCCCTCGTGAACGTGGCTTTGTCTCTAAAAAGAACCCCTATGCAAAGTCGTTCTCGTACATAGAACGGTCCAAGAACTATTTGCAGAAGTGGGCTCGTGACGCAAAGTCCTGTGACTGCACTGCCTGTGAGTTTCGGGGGCTGGTAGGGTGAAGTTGTTGCTCGTGCAGAACACGCCAGTTAGTTTCGTATTCTACATTCAGTCTACCTACTATGTTTCAGGTACTCGTCATCGCGTCCTCTCCCACTGCTGTGGAGCACCATAATCGGCCCTGCTGGTGGTATATGTACCCGTCTCCGAAGCCCGCAGGTATAATGCAGCAAAGAGGGAATGAGAAGGTTTCTGGCGGTGTGGAAAACGCTCAGTATTCAACGCCTTGCAGTAATATCATATTGCCGTATTCCGAAAACGGGTAGTTCATCATGGTCAACAGTAACATACTAAAATGAAATGTACATACAGCTTGCAATCTGCACCATAGCGAGTGAGTATTAGTGTACTGTACAGTATGAACAAAGACCACAAGCACAACAGCAGGCACAAACCTCTCTGGGCACATGACAAACCAACTGAATGCCATGAAAACAAACCTACAGTGGGCATGGGACATCAGGTGGTTGGTGAATGACGTACATAATAACCTAGTCAGTGGCGCCGTTGCAAGAGATCTGAACGTGTGTTATGGCATATTGCGCGTAGTGGGAAAATGGTACGTTACCGGACATGAATTCTTACGCCAAACTTAACCGTCTTGCTCCCCACTACAGGTCTTCAACGTCTGTAAAGGAATTTAATCACACAGTGTATTTTCTCCGACTAATTAGATATCAACAATACGACCTCATCGAAAATCAGTTAAATATGCGTTTGTGCCACACATATACCCGGAGAACTGAACCGAGGTATATACGGAGTGTTTTCAGAAAATCATTCAGTTTGAAAAAAATATATTTTCTACATGAATAAAGTTTAGCTTACACTCTGAAACAGAAAGTTTCCTTGGTGCCAGTTGTAAGTTGTCTGGTCATATAGTTGGCGTTAGGGCTCCGCATGAGTCAGCTAGCTCGCTCGCCCACTCGTTCGCTCTTTCATGTTCCAATGTGCGTTGAACTGAAATGGCGATAAGACAGCAATAAAAGGTGTTTTGCGTTTTACATTTCGACAGGTGTGATTCGCGAACTGTGTGGCGTGGAAATGTTAAAATACAGTATTAAACAGTGTAATTACAATGGACGTGGTTGCAAAAGGAGCTCGCCAAGTCGCAGACCGCGGGCGCATGCGGCCGGCGTGCATTTAACTTGCGGTCCGCTGCTGTTTTATATATAAAAGTCTTATCACTCGGAATTGTTAATTTCGCGCCAAAACACAAATCCGGGTGACAATGACAAATTACGAAACGCCGGCCGCGACGACAACTGACGCCTGTGCGCCACCAATGCCGGCCGATCGAGCGAAACGAGTTATTGTGCACCCACGGTGCCGTACAAATGTAACAACTACTTTGTTTTGAATTTCGGCAAGTCTGAGAATTTTTTGTTGAAATACTTGAGTTCATAGAGCTATATAGCGCGTATGCAACACAATAATAGTTATGTTGTTGCAGCGTTTATTCCATGTTATGGGCTTAACAACTTTCATTGATGATTAAAAAAGAAATAAAAAGTTACTGAAAAGAAATACAGTTTTTAACGATGTATGGGCAGCATTATTTAAAGGAAAACCCTTACGCTTAATATGTCAGAAAACCACTGCTGTTCAAAACGTCATTACTGTAGCGATTACAAAGCAAAGTCTGAATGTTCCATGGTTGATGTACTGGGGACAAAATTAACGCACTCAGATCGTCAATAAATGAGAAAAAAAAGTTTTTAAGGTTCAAGTTCAAAGTTATGAGTCGGGTGTACGTGTGAGTCTAAGGGTAGCCTAAATGCTTGCGAAGTCTGGCCCACCGTTTCCTGACAGAAAACTAGTAAAACAATGTGCTTTAGTTACGGGTGAGGAGGTATGTCCACCAGATGACAAAAAGAAGATATTCTTCCGTACGCCAGAACGTGCTTTCGGCGTACTAAAAATTTTGGCAATAATTTTTGCGAGCAACTTCAGGAAAAGGTACGATGATTTGAATCGTTCTCTTTAGCTATCGATTAAAAGTGATGGCGTTTCAGATGTTGTGCAACTACTACTATTTTTTCGAGGAACTGAACACAACTATAATGCTTTTGAGGGGCATTTTCTGCTATGCAGTATGAAAGGTATTATTACTGGGGAAGATTTATTTCGCTACTGATAAGCGTTACAGCTGATGAGGGCAGAAACATGAGTGGACAAAACAAGGGTCTGTGATATAACTGAAACGAAACATCCCATTATTTTTCCATTCTATTGTCCACAAAGAAGCGTTATGCTGCAGAGTTCTTGCATGGGAAGAAGTCAACATTAGGAACTGTAACCATCAGCAAAAATGGATCTATACATCGCCAGTTTCAACAGTTTCTGTCACATATGGAAGAAGACCCCAGAGATGTCCTGTGAGATGGTTAAGTACCGGTGCAGTACTGAAAAGACTTGTTAACCTCAGAAAAGAAATCAACACATTTATGATAGTAAAAGACAAATATGTTCCAGAACTAACAGATCATAAATGGCTAATAAAAATTTGATTTTTGACAAATTTAACTAATGAGTTAAATATGCTGAATATGACGCTTCAAGGGGAAAACAAATTTATATTTGATTTGCACACATTAGAAATTAAAAACTTCTTCATAAAACATACTAACAAGAAAAAGCTGAACCATTTTCCAATCTGTGAAAAAGCTGTCGAGGAAGTCCGAACAAATTTTCATTGAAAAAATGATAAAATGAAATTCTTTTTAATACTGTTACGAAATTAGTTCAAAGAGAGATTTTGTGTCTTAGAGAAGGTTTCTGGTAGACTGAAGATTTCTCCAAAATGTTTTTCATGTGCTATTGAGGATGTACCGAGTAATTTACAAATGACTGTAACTAATCTACAGTTTCATGACACCCTAAAAACTCTCATTATGAAATCAATGATCTTGTTTAATTTTATGTCAGTTTGACCTCTAATTTTGAAGAACTGGAAAGGTTTGGTCAGGAGTTAATTACAATTTTTGGCAGCACTCGCTTATGCGAACAAACTTTTTCAGTTCTAATTACAGAAAAAATTAATATTGTTCTCGTCACACAGTTGAGCATTTGTGTGCCATTCTGCGAATTTCTACGACAAAAATGAAAGCAAACGTTCCACAAATAGCCAGTCAAATACAGCCTCAAAAAGCAATTAAATTCTGATTCAACTCTCATGTGTAATTGTTATGAAGTTCTCATTTAATTTGTCTTTTTTGTCATTTTCTTGTGTCATTACTCCCACTTACTAAGAAAGTGACGATGAATATAACGTAAAAGTAAATATTTGTGTTTTTGTATTTTTAATATCGTCGACTGTGTTATATGTACACAAAATTATTAAAAAGTGCGGCCCGCCTTTATTTCATGTTGACATGATATGGTCCTTGTCTGCTAAAATGTTGCCGACTGCTGTCGTAAACTGTCTTATAACAGGTTTATTTGTTTGCTTAAGTTGCTGAAACCTGCAAGATCGATGTGTCTTGGTAGTAGCAACGCACCCCTAACGGGCTGAGAGAGCCTGAAGGCGCTGTAGAACATTCGATCCAATGATTCGCTTGTTTACTTGTTGTGCAGGTATACAAATCCGCAGAAACGTCTGTGGCCATAGTACGGGGGCTGGTCAATAAAGAATTATCATAATTTATTTATGGTCATAATTTCTCTCGCTACAATTTAATCTTATGATATTCTGTTAGCTTAATGTGCAACAAACACGCCCTAGTAGTTTCATTGTTGGGATACCTGGTTCCCGCCTGTGAAAGGCAGGCAAGGTCAGACATGTTCAGTATCGCCTACCGCTGCAATGGAGGTAACACGCGAGAAACAATATGCGGCTTTGAAATTCTGCTTTCGTCTCAACAAATCGTCAGCTGAAGTCTATAAAATGTTACAGGAGACCTGTGGAGAGTCTGTTCTTCCCTACAGCGCAGTTCGAACGTGGTTTAAAATGTTTAAAGAGGGCAGACAATCAATGTGAAAGGAAGGTGGAGTCGGTGCTCCACTTACTGATCTTACCGAAGAAAACATCAACACTGCTGTTGTCGCTGTGATCGACGAATTACCTTAAGATCGCTTTCTGAAATACTGAACATTTCATTGGATGCCACCCACACGTTGGTGACAGAAAAATTACGCGTGACACGTGTTTGTGGACGATGGGTACCAAGACTGTTGATTCCCGAACAAAAGGGCATTCGCGTTCAGATCTAACAAGCTGATGTTAAAGGAAGATCCGGAGTTTCTTTCAAATGTAATCACTGCTGATGAAACTTGGTTACATCATTTTGATACTGAGAGCAAACAGCAAAAGTGGTGGCTTCCGCTGGTAAAGTTATGATCATCTCATTCTTTGATATTCATGGAATGGTTTATCAGCATGTTGTACCTGCACATGTTGAGTCAGTGAATCAGTCAACTTCTTTAGAGAAGAGCTTCCAAAATTACTGAAATACGTATTTTTTCATTTCTAACTGAGAAGCCAAACACTAATTTTCAAAGATTTAGCTTTAAAAATGCTTTCACAATGAAATATTTTCATAAAACGTTTTATCCCATATTTCACCCCCTTGAGGGTTAAATTTCCAAAACCAGTGAAACAAACTATTTTTTTGTAGCAAAGTCAAATACAAATTTTCATAGATTTTGCTTCAAAAATGATTGCATAATGGAATATTTCCATGAAAACTTGCACCCCCTGTTTCACTTCCTTAAGATCTGAATTACAAAAAACCGTAGAACGCTTTTATTTATTTATAACTGAGAACCCAAATTTAAAATTTTCATAGATATAGCTTTTGCAAACGCTAAAATAATGAAATATTTTCCTAAAGCATTTCATTCCTTATTCCACCCCCTTAGGGATTGAATTTCCAAAAACAATGAAACAAGAATTTTTTTATTTGTAACTGAGAAGTCAAATGGCAATTTTCATAGATGTAGCTGTAAAAATACTTTAGTAGTTCTTTAGTAATGATTTACTCTGAAAAAATCTTCCACCCACTATTTCACCCCCATACGTGCTATATTCTCAAAAAATGCTGAAACACGTATTTCTTTATTTCTGAACGAGAAAGTAAATAACGATTTTCGTAAGCCTATCTTCAAAATTGTCTTAATGGGACATATTTTCGAAAAAACGTTTGATCCGCTATTTAACCCTTTTTGGGGTGGAATTTCGAAAATGCCTTCCTGAACGATGCTACAGTATAAGATCAACACCCTCTCCAAATTTCAAGTTTCTATCCTTAGCAGTTTGGGCTAGGCGATGATGAGTCAATGAGAGACTCAGCCAGTCGGGACATTGCCTTTATATATATATATATATATATATATATATATATATATATATATATATATATATATATATATAGAGAGAGAGAGAGAGAGAGAGAGAGAGAGAGAGAGAGAGAGATAATTCTCAAAATATGCTGGCTGCAGGCAACATTTTAGACCAACGATATCCGCTTATTGCAGTATAGGCTAAGCAGAGCACAGCATTCAACTACTGGGAAAAGTCGTTACGGCTCTAGAAGTTGTTAATTATCGTAAACGTGAAGCCAAAAATATAATTAAATATTTGAAATGTAGCCTTTTCCCAACGCAATACTGAAGGCTAAGAGGAAAGAGAACTACGGTACATCATCTGTCACATTTAAACCTCCAATTGAAAAGCGATGGTCGGCATTAGCAGTAAGTTCTGATACGTTGTTAAAGAACGGAGAAGATATACTGGCAACAATTGTTTTCCAAGTGTGAGGTTTGACTAGGCTGTGAAGACTACCGTGCAGAAAATGACACCTGACAGACACTGGAAGAGGTTTTGCTGTTACTGGAACCTATTCATGGTGCTACATCGCCACCAGAAGCAGACAATACCCTTTTATCGGACGTACATGAGACTTTTTCTGTGATTCCACCTAATGAAAAGGCAGTGCTGCGGGAGAGTAAAAGAATTTCTGAAAAAGACATAACAGCTATAGAAGCTGCTGTGAAACATAGGAAAGAGTTTACGTGTAAAACGATCGAAGCAGTAGAAAATCTTGTGGACCCATTTTATGTGGCTCATAGCAACCACATGCCATAGTCGAATACAAGAGAGACTCTCAGAACCGTCATGTGTTTTACACCTTTTCGCGAGAAAAGATTTAAAGTCTGTTTTTAATTGAGAAGACGAGTAAAAGAGTGACATACCTGTATATGCTGGAGATTTGACTCTCCCCAAAATTGCGAGAACGTGCCGAAAATTTCATTTTTCACCAGGATGTAGTACCATCGCACTGTCATTTGCATGTAAAAGTATTTCTTGACAGTGTGTTACTTCAACCATGAATCGGCCGTAAGGAGCCCACGGGACTCTAATGTCCACCATTGGCCTCCAAGGTAAACTGATCTCACAATACGTGATTTTTAAGCATTCCGCGTATGTGCCCCTTTGCGCCGGCTGCGTCGCCATATACCAAAATCAGTGATTTCACCAACTCTAGACATGCTTACAAAATTATGGGATGAGTGACTTCGTCTCGATATTTGTCATGCGTCTGGTGGAGGGCACATTCAGCATTTTTGAAAATCAAATTAAAACTTTACTCGTAAACGCAGTTGTAAAAGCTTCCACAACGTTGTATGTACACGCATGTAAAGACAAACTCTCGTAAAATTACATGATTCTCTTCAAAATGACAATTTTGTAGTTCTGCGTAGAAGTTAAAATCCACCACAAGTTTCTGTCTTCATTTATGTGAAAGACACAGTGCTATGAAATCGTATGAATCTTTTGGAAACACCCTGTATGATAGAGGTAATCTTGCAACGCGGACAATCTTCCCTACTGACAACATCAAAAAAGGGTCGTCTGTTGTTCATACCTACTATGAAATACAAGAAGCTAGTTTCTTTATAGGTCGACTTCATCATGTCTTCCGCCTATCTGGCAGTACTCCCTCATTAACAAACGGGTTGTAAGTCTTCCATGAACCTTCTCGTCGAGCAGCCTGCTAGTATCAATACTTGCATACTGATCTTCATCTATCTTGCAGCTGCTACTCGAAACTAGAAAAACCGTGATGCGACTTTTAACTCACTTGATCGTACCTGCCATAACTATCTTCATTTTCTTGGTATTCTATTTTATCTTCCACCTATCAATTTACCTACGTTTATCCTAATTATTTACTGAGTGCCTACTGGCTTCAAATTTCTCGTTGTTACGCCTTAAATCGTCCTACAGGACACAAAACCTGCTTTCACCTATTCTTTCCAAAGCTGTGGTTCGCTTTCTTGATTAATTTCTAGTTAACGACTACGTTACTCTTCACCTTTATAATCTGAATGATATATTGCTGTTTATTCCGAAACTATGTTTATTGGTTTCGTATGATAAGTTTTAGAGCAGGAATGATCAGTGTGATTATTGTGCGCTATGTTCAGGAAGAGATATTTTTCTGTTTCGATAAGTTTCTCAAGGTGCAGTAAAAAAATTTGCAATGTGGATGACAGCTGCTATACGTGTTATTGTAATGAGACAGAAGCTGTTTGTCGTCAAACAAACAGTTCTATTCCTGTGGTCTAATGGCGATGCAGACGGTACGTCATTGCCCACTTAGCACGAGCCGTACTTGTTTTCAAGTAGTACGTAAATGCAAGAACTCTTTCCTGGAAGGTGACATCACGCGAACACTGCGTTGGCGAAGCTTCTATACACTTCAGGCACAACCTAAAAAAAATAACTGAGATAACTGACCACAAAATTGACAACAGAAATTTCACTTTGTCGTATTTTTCTAATTCCTAGTATATTAATCACGGTAGCCTGCACATTTAGAAAACCGCTAAATATTTAGTTAACGCTTCGAGGAGTTGAAACCAGACGCAAGTACTATTTGGCCAAGATGTGATTTGTTTTACTATATGAGAACACTTATAACTGTTTTATTTTACAAGATCCTACTGCAGATAGGGGTATTTTAACAGTTTTATCTACGAATATACTGTATTATCACTCGATAGCTCTGGGAATCAAGAGTGCAACAGCGTAGTTCTAGTCCACATCTTCTATGGAAGATTTTCTAAAACTGCCGAAAAATGTGAGAACGAAGTTTCTATTCCAAGCACTGTAATGCAAAGCTTACATGACAGCTAAGATAAAAGAAGGCTTTACCACGGATTGTTCGACACCAGTCAAGCAACGTGAATTTCTTGTTTTAGCATTTACTATTATTATTATTATTGTTATTTTAAAGTCTGCTTCCAGACACATGGAAATTAGACCAGCTACAAATATTCGTGTGTGTATTTCAGACAGATTTCATGTTAACAGCAGGGTATTGGCGCACAGGTAAGGGTGTAAAGCTTCATCGACGTTTCCATTTACCACAAGATTACAGAAATGAAGCACTCTTCAATCATAGAAATTAAAACGCCGTCTACAAACCGTGTTTCACTATGTAAAGTGCCATGTAATTGCTACAAATTTATCTAGATACAGCAGATTGACTCTGGGGAAGCTATGAGTAACACTTAAAACTTTTATGAGTACTGCTACAACTGAATACAGCGATATAATTTTTGGAAAAAGGATACTGTTTTGAAGGAACTCAATTTAATCGTGTAACTCGGTCAATAGGTTCATTTTAATTTTGCCGAGTAATTTTGCATGACAATACATACACTTTTCGAATTACGGTATTTATATTTCTAAGATTATTAACATATTTTATACCTTGATACACATACTGATGGTCGTGTAGGTATCTTTCATCCGCAATACAGCTGTGATTTGCTATAGTTTGTCATCTTCAAATAATCAGGGTTTCACAATGCTATTTTGTACTATATAGAGAGAAGGCAATTTGGAATAGACAGACAGTTTCTAAGATAAAATCCTCTATTTAGCTGGCAACAATGATACACATGTCATTTCATGTAAACTTATGTAGTTGAAGCAGCTGGTAATTATTAATAACCGATTGATTTTTTGTGTGAATTCGACATCAGTGATGCCAAACGTGACGCAAGTGGTCAGACTGACTCGCAGAACTATAGCCCTTAGGAAAAAAGTGAGAAACTGCAGATACCACATTACAGTTTCATTCTACTCTAAGAACAATATTGGTCAAGAACAGTATTATAGTGGTATTGAGAAAGGGAGCTCTTTCTGTGTTAGTGAATTCATTTTCCACAAGCGGCAAAGTGATGAGTACAGTTACAATAGTGAGACTCTTTATTCGTCCACACTCAGTGAGTACCAGTAGAATATTATTTATTATATCTCAGGGCACGCTGCGTGAAAGTTTCTTCTGATGTTAAGATGTGCAAAGAGTGCAAAGAACTTATTACTGTACCCTATATGTGCCCAGATGATCACACACACTGCGAAGTACCTGTGGTAAATCCAACTTACTTTGCAACCAGGACTGACAAAAGTGGTTTGCTGCACCCATCTGAAGCAGGGTTTAAAATTGTGCAGTACCAAATAAAAATAATGCATTTGTTCTGCTGTGGTAACATTTACCTTGAACTCAAAGCATTTTTGTGACAGACTTATTAATTCTGCGTGTTGTTTCTTCGGTGAAAATGCCAATGTATTTCGTAAAGCACATATGCTAGTCTCTATCGTATGAATCACAGTTAATACGACGTATTTCTATTGTTTTTCTTCACAGTAGATTAAAAGCACACTTAAAAGAAAACGAGAGCTGCTGCACACCTCAGCTATCTCGGAAAGAGGCAAAGCTTGGGGAAGCTAAATACGTTCCCATTGTGTGACATGTAAATATATATTGAACGAAACAAAACAATAAATAAAAAATAGAATGTAACCTTTACATGTAATCAATTCGACAAAGTCCTTCCTTTCCAAAAATTCTTGTCTGCAAACTGTTAACATGACTTAAGCCTTTGGGTAGTTCATAGAAATATTAAAGCTTTCGTCCTCAGTTTGTAGTTACTTTAAGACCCGAAATGGGGAACAGAGCAACGGTTTAACAGTTTTATTGTGCAATAAAGTGTAGATCACTTCGTTTTTCGTTAGATATATAGAGAAGTATTTTCCATCAGATGAGTTATTGTCTGAAAAATCATTACCCATCAGGCCAAATTACAGTATCAATAAAATTCCCATGACGAAGTTTTGCTCTTTTTCTGTCGCCACGTACTCTCATCATTCAGGAAAAAAAATGAAAGGAAAAAATCTCTTGTACAGAGGTAAGAATTTTGATAAGTATAATTGGTGAGCATCTTCAGCGGCGATACGAAAATTACAAATGTTAAGAGAGCACAATTATAGCGAAGCTGATCTTGCAGAGACAAATTAGTAGATACAAAACTATATTCACAGTGAACTACGAGCTAACTGAGACAGCGTCTCATGGTATCCTTCTGTATAGACGAACAGTTTCATAGCTTGTCTCAACTTAACACGGTAGCTGTGACGTCACGCGTCACAGTTTTGTTTCGTGCAGCTGTCTCTCCAGTGTTCTAGTTTAGTACTGAGTAACACAGGCAGCGGAGAGAGGCGCGCGGAAGGTGATGCGCCCAGTGACAACCCTGGGCACAAGGTGGAACCAAGTCATCTTTTCCGAGGGGTCCTGGTTCTGCATGCAGCATTATGATGGATATAACAATGTGTGGATGCTTCGAGGAGAGTGAATGTTGGCAGATTGTATTTATCGTCACCACACTTGCTCAACATCCGTCGTGTTGGTATTGAGTGCGATCGCGTTCAAACATGGTCACCCTTTGTTAGCATAGCTGGCAATTTGGACCACAAGTTGGTTGGTTGGTTTAAAAGATGGGGGGAAGGGACCAAACTACGAGGTCATCGGTCTCTGGACCAGAAGTGTCACATTTCTGAAGTGTTGAAGCCGGCGGCTGCTCCCTATCTTAGGTGTCTCCGTGACGTTATCTTTCAACAAGATAACGCAAGACAGCATGTTGCCCCACGTATCTACATAAAAAGGGTGTTCGACTACTGCTGTAGCCAACACGTTCTCCAGAGCTTTCACTTAATGAAATGGGTTGTCGACAGACTTCGGCATAGAATCTAATGATGTTGCGTATCAGTCATCAAGGGTCAATTCTGCTCGATGCCGAGTCGGGTTAAATACGTTGTTGCTATCAGAGGTGGCAGCTCTTTGTACTGAACTTCGCACACTATATACATCCAAATCACCTACAAATTTGAGCATGTTCAAAAATGGTTCAAATGGCTCTGAGCACTATGGGACTCAACTGCTGTGGTCATAAGTCCCCTAGAACTTAGAACTACTTAAACCTAACTAACCTAAGGACAGTACACAACACCCAGCCATCACGAGGCAGAGAAAATCCCTGACCCCGCCGGGAATCGAACCCGGGAACCCGGGCGTGGGAATCGAGAACGCTACCGCACGACCACGAGATGCGGGCTTTGAGCATGTATTCTTCCTATTATCCTGTATTCGCAAAATACGTAAATGTTCGTAGTTTACTACCTCCATGATGCTCCTACTATAACGGCAACAGTGCAGAATCACTCTTATATTAAATTACTTTTCTCCTACGTTCGCCACCGCGTATAAGTGGCGTTCAAGAAGTAGTGTAACATTTTGTTTTCCTCGGTCGATTTCGAGTGACAAAATGCGGAATTTGTTGTGGGACATCGCTTCAGCCCCTATGGTTTTATGAAGTTCCGAGAGATGGTGGCGCTATACGCAGCCTTGAAAACTGTGGTGCATTCCAAGCAGAGAGCTGTCACTGAGTTTCTTTTGGCGGAAAGCCTGAGCATCGCAGATTTTCACAGGTGCTTGGAGGATGTCTACGGAGACTTGGCAATGAACAAAAGCTCGGTGAGTCGTTGGACGAGGCGTCTGTCATCATTCAGCAACGACGTGCAAAACATATCCGATCCCCCGCGTGTCGGCCGGCTCACACAGCTGTAACTCTTGAAATCTTGGACCGTGCAGACACTCTCATTCGAGGTGAGCGAAGGATCACAATCAAACACCTCGCTGCACAACTGGACGTCTCTGTTGGTAGTGTTGACACACTCGTCCACCAGTTGGGATACTCAAAGGTGTGTTCTAGGCGCTTCAGTCCGGAACCGCGCGACTGCTACGGTCGCAGGTTCGAATCCTGCCTCGGGCATGGACGTGTGTGATGTCCTTAGGTTAGTTAGGTTTAAGTAGTTCTAAGTTCTAGGGGACTAATGACCTCAGATGTTAAGTCCCATAGTGCTCAGAAGCATTTTACTCAAAGGTGTGTGTCCGTTTGTTTCCTCGCCGCCTGATAAAAGATCATAAAGAGCAACGAAGGGCCTTCTGTGCGATATAACTTGCGCATTATGAGGCTGACCCTGAAATTTTTTTAGGACATTGTCACAGGCGATCATCACTTTGGACCCGATACGAAACATCAGTGCATGCAGTGGTGCCACACCACGTCTCCTCCGAAAAAAAAACTTCAGAGCTGTACCCGTAACCGGCAAAGTCACAGCAACGATCTACTGGGACTCTCAAGGGGCTATTCTGTTTGATGGTCTCCTTCGTGCTGCAACGATCAGCTGTTAAGTGTATTGTGCTACCCTCAGGAAATTGGACAGAGACTTCAGCATGTTCGTCGTCATAAATATGAAAACGAACTTCTCCGAATCCATGACAACACAAGGCCTCACACAAGTCTACGCACCCAAGAGGAGCTCATAAAACTTAACTTCACTGTTCTTCCTCATCCACCGTACAGCTCGGATCTCGCACTTTCTATCTTCCATCTGTTTCGCCCAATGAAGGAAGCACTCCGCAGCGAGCATTACGTGGATGATTGGGAGGTTACTGATGCAGCAAGACGTTGGCTCCCATATCCACTAGTAAAGTGGTAACATGCGGACGTACGGGCCCTACAAGTAAGGTGCCGTAAGGCTGTCGCATTGAATGAAGATCATGTTGAAGAATAAGGTTTTTAGTCAGAAGAATGGGAAATAATATGGAGTACTGGAATCCTGAATTAAAACCAACCTGCTTTAAAAAAAGTGTAGCATTACTTATTGAACGCCCCTCTTATGTACTAAACTAAAACTAAACTCCTCCCGCACAGGCGATGAAGGCCCAAAGGTACCGACTGGCCGCCGTGTCATCCTCAGAGCGGAGGCGTCCCTGGATGCGGATATGGAGGCACATGTGGTCGCCATACCGCTCTCCCAGCCGTATGTAGGTTTCCGAGATCGGAACCACTATTTCTCAATCAAGTAGCTCCTCAGTTTGCCTCACAAGGGCTGAGTGCACCCCGCTTGCCAACAGCTCTCGACAGAATGGATGGTCATCTAGCCCAGCCCGACAGCGCTTAACCTCGGTGATCTGACGGGAACCGGTGTTACCACTGCGGCAAAGCTGTTGGCCCCCTCTTATATACAGGGTGGTTATAATTAAACATTCGCTGCTTCAGAAGGCCCCCTTAAAAAAACCAGTAGGACAATGAAACGTTGTGGAAATATTTGTAAGGACATGTGGGAGAGAAATAACGAATAAACCATTGAAACAAACAAATTTTAATTTCAACGTGGGAGGGCAACTTTCGTTAACTGCATACTGTGTTTATATTCCAGGTTTCAAACTTTGCTCAGTGTGACGACCATCCACGACAGCCCGGAACTGCACTGTAGATTGTTCACAACACTTTCCAAGTACTTATTTCAGGTTTAGCTCTAAAATATCTAATGTTATCTTAAAATGCAACGCAGTGTAATCCACGTGTGAAGTTCAGAATATCTTCCGGTAGTTGCTTTGTCACTACTTTGTGAGTAAAGTGGAACCACGTGTTGATCAGTAACTCCAACTAAGATCATCAATCTTAAATGCGAATGCTCGTGTGATTATAACGTATCGTCTTGACAATATTTTTCAATATAGCAACTTTTCTTTATGTTCAACCCACGTGGGGTGTACTTTGAGAGACCAGTACCACGTGCTTATACAACTGTTTGACCCATCAGGTTAATAGTAAGACGATAGTAACCAGTTCGAGGTTTTTCTTTAATAAATTGCGTTTCGATGTAATTTATTTTAATTATCAAAATTATTGTGGAGTTACACTCTTTGTGTAAACCAAGTTGACCACGTGAAGCATATGGTGAAAGCATCAAAGTAGCCCTCAGCTATTCTTTTCGGGAAGATTTCACAGAGAGTTAGTATGAATTTAGTATACCAGTGTGTGGTAATTTCATGACGGACAGGATTGCGCTACGAACGTAACTTCTTTGGGTGAAAATTGAATCGGTTGGTTGTGGTTAATTTCCTCTTGCATATGTTTCAACGTTCTTTGTGTGTTATTTTATGAATGCAGTGTTGTATGCAGTCTCCCAATCTTGGCTCCCTATTTGATGTGTTCCGTAAGATTACAAATGTGGTGTCACCGCTAGACACCACACTTGCTAGGTGGTAACTTAAATCGGCCGCGGTCCTTAGTACATGTCGGACCCGCGTGTCGCCACTGTGTAATCGCAATCCTAGCGCCACCACATGGCAGGTCACAAGACACGGACTAGACCTCGCCCCAGTTGTACGGAAGACATAGCTTGCGACCAGACGTACGAAGCTTTCCTCTCATTTGCCGAGAGAGAGATTGAATAGCCTTCAGCTTAGTCCATAGCTACTACCTAGCAAGGCGCCATTTGTATCAGTGCTTATAGCTTACTAAAATTCAAGAGAGATGTATTCCAACAAGAGAATAAAAGTTAAGTAACATCTACGTACTTTTCTTCTTATTCATTGATAAGTCTCATGTTCCAGAACTTCAAGCCCGTCTGCGTTAGTTTAGCGTGCACCTAGCTACCTCATTGTGTCTATGCTGTAGGAACTAGACACAACATTAATTGGCGACGAGTAAAAGAGTTTGTATTCATTCGTTTGTGTCATGGCTTCGCCACATTCTCCAGATGTACTGTCCGAATTTTTTCGCTTGCAGAATCAGCAGACGCAGGCGTTACTGGAAGCCCTTGGACAGCTCGTGCAGGGTCAACGTGCGCTGCAAAACGATGCGGCAGCCGCCGCTTCTTCGCTACCGCTGCCACAAAACGCTGCTGCACCTCCCTTTCGGCCATACGTGGCGGCCGAAGAGACCTGGCAAGAGTGGTCTCGCCAGTTCAACTTTCACCTCGCCGCCTACAGAATTCAAGGTAATGAGCGGCAGCCGTTTTTGCTTTCTTGTGTCGGTGTGTCTACCTACCGTGTGATAGTGAAATTGTTTCCCCGACGCGACGTAGCAACTCTGTCCTACGAAGAAATTTTGTCTGCTTTAGATGCCTATTTCAAAGAAACAGTCAATGTAGTTGCAAAACGGTATACGTTCTTTCGTACAAAACGTACGGCCGGTCAGACTAATAGGGAGTGGGTTGCAACTTTGCAAGGACTTACTAGGGAGTGTGCCTTTGAATGTGACTGTGGCCTGCCTTATTCAGATACTATGGTGCGTGATGCAATAGCACAGAACGTTTCTGATGTTCGCGTAAGGGAACAGATTTTGAAACTAGTTAATCCCTCCCTTCAACAAGTGATAGACATATTGGATAGGCAAGACACACTTGACTTTGCTCAGGACTCGTTTGAAACTTCGCCAGCAGTGTGTCACATTAACGGGCCCGCCGGGCCCGCTGCACGGGACGCTACGCGGCCCTCGCGCCCATCGCAGCAGCGGCAGCCTAACTTGCAAACACGTGCGCCGCGTAAGCAAGCAAATGCAGTGAAATCATGCCCGCGGTGTGCAACTAGACATTCGCGTGAAAATTGCCCGTCACGCCAAGCTATTTGTTTTTACTGTCAAAAGAAAGGACATGTACAAAGTGTTTGCCAGAAAAAGCTTCGATCAGACAATCACACAAATTCCAGGCCTTTGGCTTTGCGCCGGAATCGAACCCAGGACAATCAGGCTCGTGGACCTTCACCCATGGACATTCATGTAGTTCATTCCCACCCGTCCAGTGATACTTTAGCTAACAGTGACTGTGTTCGTCCCACCAAAAGTGTGCGTCGACGTCGCCGAAAATCCCGTAAAGTCGCAAGTGCTTCTGTACCTGTATCAGTTCAAATCGCACGTGACAGTCGCTCTTGTCGTCAACAGGACAATAAACTTTTTGTTGACTTGGACTTTGAAGGCAAAGTGATACCATTCCAGCTCGATACCGGAGCTGCAGTTTCATTGCTCAATCACGACACGTACAAACAACTGGGCGCCCCGCCGTTGCGTGCCGCAAATGTTAAGTTAACTAGTTACTCAGGACAGCCGCTCCCTGTGTTCGGACAGTGCAGCCTTCTTGCCACATACACGGGACAAACAAAACTTGTGTCATTTTACGTTCTTCGTTCTACTTCTGCAGTGAACTTGTTTGGTTTAGATTTGTTTCAATTGTTTAATATGTCTATAGTAAATCAGGTCCTATCCGTGAATCAGACTGTGCCTTCCGCCAGTGTTTCTAGTCTTTGTGAAGAATTTGCAGACATTTTTGCACCGGGCCTTGGTTGCGCTAAGAACTATGCAGCACATTTGGCACTGAAAGACGACGCGCAACCGAAATTTTTCAGAGCACGCAATGTTCCCCACGCATTGCGTGATGAGGTCGCAAGAACATTGCACGATTTAGAATCTCAAGGTGTAATTGAACGTGTGCAGGCTTCTCTCTGGGCCTCACCCTTAGTAATTTTGCCAAAACCTTCCGGAAAATTGAGACTTTGTGTGGACTTCAAGGCAACTGTGAATCCACAACTTGTGACTGCTACTTTTCCTTTGCCCCGCCCGGAAGATCTTTTTGACAAACTGTGCCCGGGAAAATATTTTTCCAAATTGGACCTAGCAGATGCGTACTTGCAGATACCTGTGGACGAAGAATCCCAGCGCGTCTTGGTGGTAAACACGCATCTTGGCTTGTATCGCTTCAAAAGACTGCCGTTCGGGTGTGCATCCGCCCCTGCTTTGTTTCAGCAATATTTACAAACTGTGTGTGCGTCGGTCCCTACTGCTGCGAACTATCTGGACGATATTGTGATCTCAGGAACGACAGAAGCCGAACATTTGCAAAATCTCCGAACATTATTTCAGGTCTTGCGTCAAAATGGTCTTCGCTTGAGGAAGGACAAATGTGTGTTTTTTGCTCGGGACTTACCCTACCTGGGGCATGTCATAAATGCCCAAGGTATACATCCGAGTCCAGAGCACCTCCGTGCCATACAGGACTTACCTGCTCCGCAAGATTTGAAACAGCTACAGAGTGTGTTGGGTAAAATAAATTATTATAATAAATTTTTGCGCAATGCTTCTTCCATTTCAGCTCCGCTTCATCGTTTACGCCGTAAAGGTGTTCCGTTCGTCTGGACGACGGAATGCGAACGCGCCTTTCGCCAGTTGAAATCGGCGTTACTTTCACATACTTGCCTTACGCCATTCGATCCCCGAAAACCCCTTTTGTTGATGGTAGATGCATCGGATTTCGGGATCGGTGCTGTGCTTGCGCACAAAGATGGCTCGCATGATCGCCCTATTGCCTTTGCGTCCAAATTGCTCTCATCTGCGCAAAGAAATTATTCACAGGTAGAGAAAGAAGCTTTAGCTCTTGTGTTTGGTGTTACCAAGTTCCATGACTTCTTGTATGGTCGTCACTTTACAATCATCACGGACCACAAACCTTTGACATCGCTTTTTCATCCGAACAAGCCTGTACCTCCACGTACAGCGCAGAAGTTCATTCGCTGGTCACTTTTTCTCTCGCAGTAGCGCTACGATATCTTGTATCGGTCCACTGCTAAGCACGGAAACGCTGATGCGTTGTCCCGTTTGCCTGTTGCTGAGGATAAAGCATTCGATTCTTCTGAACTTGCTTGCATGTTCATTGATTCGGAAACCGATGACGTGGTCGACTCGTTTCCGATTGATTTTCGTCGTGTAGCTACAGCCACAGCTGCTGACCCTGTCCTTGCTACTGTTTTGCGTTTTGTTGCTACGCAATGGCCCTTGTCCAAGTCGCGGATCGAAGATCCTTTGGTTCGCCGTTTTTTTGCTCACAAGGAGAGACTTTTTGTACGACGTGGTGTTTTGTTGTTGCGTTCCGATAATGATCAATCCCGAGTCGTCGTCCCACGTTCGTTACAGTCCTCTGTCTTAAAGCTTCTTCACCAAGGACATTGGGGTATAGTGCGTACGAAACAACTTGCTCGTCAGCACTGTACTTGGTTCGGACTCGATGCTGCGATTACGACTATGTGCTCCTCTTGCGTGGCGTGTGCCGAACAACAATCCGCACCGCCGCGGAAATTCTTTGCATGGCCGAAAGCCACTTCCCCTTGGCAACGCTTGCATATCGATTTTGCTGGTCCATTCTGGAATGCTCGATGGTTGGTTGTGGTCGATGCTTTCAGTAATTTTCCTTTTGTTGTCCGGATGTCTTCCACGACGTCTTCTGCCACAATCCAAGCCTTGTCTGCTATCTTTTGCATTGAGGGTCTTCCGCAGACTATTGTTTCCGACAATGGCCCACAATTCATGTCCGCAGAATTTCAGTCATTCTGCCAGGCCAATGGTATTCAACATCTGACATCCGCGCCGTTTTCCCCTCAGTCCAACGGTGCCGCGGAACGATTGGTCCGGACTTTCAAGTCCCAGATGTTGAAACGGAAAGAGTCGCATTCTCGGGAGGACGCTTTGTTGCTCTTTTTGTCTTCGTATCGCTCTCAGCCCCGCGATGGTCGCTCGCCGGCTGAATTGCTCCATGGTCGTCCTCATCGCACCCTGATGTCTTTGCTGCATCCGCCGCATCAGGTTCCTGTGCAGCGGCAGACTCCTGCTTTTGCTCCTGGCGACGTTGTCTATTATCGCAACTATCGCGGTTCACAGCGTTGGCTCGCAGGGCGCATTCTTCGCTGCCTCGGCCGCGCGATGTATTTGGTTTTGGGGGCCTCTGGTGAGGTGCGTCGGCATCTCAATCAGCTGCGCCTCTGTCGTCGCCCGGGTTCTGCCGCTCCCCGTCTGCTTTCAGCGACGGTGCCGTCAGGTCAGCGCCCTGGGGACCCATCTACTGGCTCGCCTCATCCCCAGGTGTTACCGACGCTGCCTTCCATTTTGCCTCATGGCGTCGCGCCGCCGCCGCCGCAGCCGCCGCCGGCGCCGCCCGCAGTGGACGCGTCGCTGCAACCGCCTGGCGCCTCCCTGGGTCACGCGCCGCCGCTCGCTTCCCGTGACCAGCCGTCCTCCGCCATGGACCTCTTGCCCGCTCCGGACCAGATGTCGTCTTCGCCCGTCGGGTGCTCCGACCACATGGAGGTCGACCCTTCGGCCCCTCTTGTATCATTACGTGCGCATACACCGCATGTTGACGTGCACCCTGGACTAGGTTTGCAGGCGTTTCCTAGCTCCCCTCGGACCGAATGGCCGGGTGCGGGTGGCACAGCCTCGCCTGTTGTTAGGCTCCCCACCTCATCGCATACGTCAACATGGGGTCCTCCCCACGGCGGGCGGAAGCCTTATCTCACGACCGTTCGCCGATTTGCGGGGGAGGAATGTGGTGTCACCGCTAGACACCACACTTGCTAGGTGGTAACTTAAATCGGCCGCGGTCCTTAGTACATGTCGGACCCGCGTGTCGCCACTGTGTAATCGCAATCCTAGCGCCACCACATGGCAGGTCACAAGACACGGACTAGACCTCGCCCCAGTTGTACGGAAGACATAGCTTGCGACCAGACGTACGAAGCTTTCCTCTCATTTGCCGAGAGAGAGATTGAATAGCCTTCAGCTTAGTCCATAGCTACTACCTAGCAAGGCGCCATTTGTATCAGTGCTTATAGCTTACTAAAATTCAAGAGAGATGTATTCCAACAAGAGAATAAAAGTTAAGTAACATCTACGTACTTTTCTTCTTATTCATTGATAAGTCTCATGTTCCAGAACTTCAAGCCCGTCTGCGTTAGTTTAGCGTGCACCTAGCTACCTCATTGTGTCTATGCTGTAGGAACTAGACACAACAACAAACTCACATTTTCACAGTCCTAAATAAGGCACCAGCTTAGTTATGACTCAAGTTTAATATGCTGAAATTTCAATGATCAATGTTAAAATAAATTTCCAAATATAAACTGATTTATTTCTTTTCATTTAAATTCTCTTATATATATATATATATATATATATATATATATATATATATACATCACCGGTTGTCACATGACGATTAAAAGATTATAATTAATGTTAGTCTGGTTGGGAATTTGGTAAGCTAGACTGGATACCTGGTGAAACAGTTGCTCAGTAACGCAAGGTTAACTTCCCCAGACAGCTCACAGTTTTAACCCGCTTTTATTGTCTATCAGCACCGCTTTCATAGCAAATTAAAGCATCAACGTTACACCGGGTTCGACTCCCGGCCGGGTTGGAGACTTTCTCCACTCGTGGACTCATTTCATCTTGATCACCGCCACGCGAATTGACCAATTTGGCACCGACTGCAATAAGACTCGCACTCGGCGGCCAAACTTCCCCAGATGGGGCCTCACTGCCAGCAGTGCCATACCATCATTTCATTTCAAATGTGTACACGAACTGAACTTTAACTAAATTACAGCAACTCGGCGTATATTTTGTGTAATATATTCAAAGCATAAGATATTCTGAAAATTTTAACATAATAATCCAATTAATCTAACATGGTGTAACGCAAGATTGAAAGCTTCTTTCGGGATTTTCCATTGGTTTCCATCGAGATTTACTCGAACAGGGAAGCATCAGCTAATTTTAGCCAAGACTGCACTATTTTACTAGGTGTGAAAATAAGCAATCGATACGAGAGTAATTCAACCTTGTGAAAGTAGACGTAGTAAAATATTGTAAACTGCATATCAAAGCATGTGTCATACTAAGCGGCTGTAATATTTCAAATTGATCGCAGCAATGATTAACAATATATACTGTAATGTAATAATTACATCAAGCGAAAACTTTCTTAATCAGATGTGTATTCTGGAATATTAATCCTTCACATAACTGAATTATTGACATATCTAACAAACTTGCAAAACTACGTCTATTGTGAAAAAAGTAAAGTGACTGAAAACTATGAATCTTATCCTATACTTAAAGCGAAACTTAACTCATACTGATTACTATCGCATGAACAGAGAATACTTTTCAATATTCAAGGAAAAGTAATTTGTCCTTAGCGTAAACCTTGTAGACGCGGAATAATAATAGAAATATCAAGTCGTTTAAGAATCCTGCTCCTATTGGTGACTCAGTAATGTCTCATAGTATTTTTCGGCTGTAGTGTTGGTCAAAGTAACTTTTTATTAGCGGAAGAAGTTTAGAGCGCATTATGCGCATTGTTATCTCTGAGTCTACTACCAGTGTTTTGTTCTGCAACTTTTGTACCTCGAAACAAAGCTATTTTATTTGAACACACTTATCAGGTAGCCTTTAACTTTAAGAGACTCATTCTTATGTTACAGCATTGGACATTTGGACGAAGCAATTCTGTTGTAGCTATGCGAACTGTGACGTATTGTACATTTGATTTGTCTAGAGATTTGGAATTAAATCTATAACGACGAGACGTGCAGAACCAAATAAAACATCGAATCAAAACTTAACATTGGATTTTCTCATTTCTTTAATTAAGACACTAAATCCTTATATTCAAATTAATATAATGTGTACGGAGGGCCTGGAATTCTTGCGGTTGATCGTAATCTAATATAGAACCTGCAACTTTGGAGCTTTGTTTGGGAATTGTTTTCAAATACAAAACTCAAATAAAAATACAAAACAACTCAGATTCAAATAAAAATAATAGTAAGAAAGGAGTTTCACTGGAACGGTGCTTATGACGCAGTTTTTAAGTATATAAAATGTTGAATGTAAAAATATATAGGCAAACTTCGCCTAAGAGTAACAAATAAATAATTCATTCTTATTCTTTGATTTCGTCTGTGAAGCCACATTTTCTTAATTACAATATTTTCATTTGCAATAATAATGGAGAGTTATGCTTTGTATTACCTGTTGGATAAATACCACCGCTACAGAGTGAATCTAATTACATGGAACGCCAGTCTCCTCTGTTTCATTCTTATTATAATTTTTGTTAATTTGGTATATTTACGATATTAGTCAAGCCACAGATTTGTTTTCATTTTACACTAACCAAAATAGAAAATGTTACATCTCTAACACCTTGACCGATTGTTACCAACCCGATACTCCAGTATTTCAATTCCTATGGAATATGGTGATTAAAATTTCGTCCTTATGCGAGCTTATTTTCCCTATTTCCAGTACAGAAAATAAACGTTCCTGGAAATGATGAATAGTTTCAGTGAATGATGTTTATTGTGTGTGGTTAACGTAACTAGAACCTTTCAGGTGGAGATCGTAACACCGCATATCCACAAGACGTGCAAACGCAGCTTATTGCCTCTTTCGGTCTTTGAAAAAGGTCGTGTCATTGGCACGAGGGACATGGCAGCATAATACTGAAAGATGTCACAGATGATTGACTATAGTGCAATGACTACGGAACGAGCGGTCACGAGATGAACTCAGGATAACAGTGTAACAAGACGAATAGACACAGATCCATCCTTCTGAAGGACTGCAGCTCGAGTAGATCGTGGGGCTGTTGACTGCCTCTGAAGAATAAATGGATAACTATAACTAAAATACAGACAGAGGTGACAAACTGGGTGTCACCACGAACCGTCCGCAACAGATTGCTGAAAGCAGGATAGGTATCTCAAGATTCCATGCGTCGTCTATTGCTGAAACGAATCCAGGAGACTTGCACGGTGTAGAAGCAGAGTCAACTGGGACATTAAATGGCGTTCTGTGGTGTTCAGCGACGACTTTTGCTTCTGTTTGTGGCAGTATGATCGACGCTAACGTTTCCGTCCGTAGACGACCTCGTGAAAGGTCACAGCAAGCAATGATTCCTGAGACAACTCCTGGAATCATAGTATGAGGCGTTACTGGATATGAAAGCAGGACTGAAATGGTAATTACTGAGCGAGGCTGAATGATCGCCAGTGTATGACAGAAGATTTAAACTGTCTGTCGTAACTTTTACGAGCATGCCACCAAATGATAGACTCCAGCAAAAATAATGCAAGGACCCACCCTGCAGTTCCTAATACAAACACCTCTAGGAATGTACGGATCATTGACTGGCTTTCGCAGTCACCTGATTTGTCACCGATGATACTTGTCTGGGATATTATGGGAATACACATACTTTATTCCTTCATACCAGCCTTCCGCCAGTAATCTTAATGAAATGACACAACTTGTGTTACAGGCATGGCAAGAAATTTCTCAAAATGACTTTCGGAGGCCGTTCCCTTCCAGGCCAAAAAAAAATAGAGTGTATTCATGTAAATGGGGGTCACACTTCATACGTTGATAACGACATTGATTCCGAATGGAATGAAAGCTTAAATTAACATGTCAAAAATCCGCCTCAGTTGCGAAATGTTACTGGTCTTTCCCCAGGTTTCAGTTAGAGTAATCTAGCCTTCTTCAGAAGCATAAAATGAGCTAATACATTCCAGAATAAGGTACGGGTCAAACATAAAAAGCTTAAGTACCGTGGTACCATGTCAAGCCACGTTACTTAGCTAAGGAACAGCCTCGGCCCCACTTCGTGGAAAACGGTCGGTTAGCCGCGGACTCTACGTTGGAACTAACTGTCAGTGAGACTGCCATATGGAGCGAAATTACGTCAGAAATAAAAGACACGGTTAAATGCATTGTTCGTTTATTTATTATGTAAAAGACAAGTAACTAAGCAAGTAAATTGAGGGTTTTAATTCGTATGTAGTGTAATGTTCGTTTGTACTTTCATTTGTGTAAACAAAACTATGTTTTCATTTTATTAAACAACTTTTTTAAATAACGGCTATTGATGTGTACTTTTTTAAAATTTTGTTTCAGGAAAGACCAGTCGAGAGCGATGAAAGAACATCAGAACAACATATGTGCGATCGCTGAAACCAACAAAGTCTGGGGCTAGCCAGAAATTAAAGAAAACTTTTGATGGAGCATTTAGCTTTTCTGCAACCACATTTGAAAGGAGGAGATACGTCCGACAATCTTCGCGTTGAATATACTGCTGTAGAGGAGTCCACTCCTAATCAACATGACGGAAGTGAACATTTGTTGCAGAGGCAATGCCTGATGAAGCTTCTTCCCTCAAATCACTCGAAAAATTCCGCTTGTAAAAGCTTAAGTCAAACACATGAAAACGAAATGGAAAAGATCAAGTCGACGATGGTTTTATAGAATGGATGAACATGAAAAACCTGTTAATAAAAGTGACCAAGATGCTAGACAGAAAAAAAAAAATGGTTCAAATGGCTCTGAGCACTATGGGACTCAACTTCTGAGGTCATTAGTCCCCTAGAACTTAGAACTAGTTAAACCTAACTAACCTAAGGACATCACATACATCCATGCCCGAGGCAGGATTCGAACCTGCTAGACAGCATTTCCTTCTTTCTGATTCACCGGGTCACAACGTCTCTCTCACAAAAGTTGTTAGAGTAGGACGGACGACAGAATGTGGAATCCAGTGTTTAAGTTCGTTCAGCCCTTCTGCATGGAATCCGTCATCCCATCATGACATGAGCAAGATTGCAACGATTTCGGTACTCAATCAGATTACCCCACTGCCGAAAGAAAGTGGAACTGATTGGTGCAATTTGTCAAACACTATAAATCATTATAAACGTATAACTGCTCCATTTCATTAATACTGCTGTTTGTATTCATATATAGTTGCTTTATGGTAATCAGAAGATTTTCATCTGGAGCAACAGCCTTTCTGAAGAGTATCTTTATTTTATCAAGGGTTCATAACACTAGGCGTTTGAGAAAATGAAAGTTTTAGGATTCATTCAATAAAACTCCCTTAATTTTGATTCACGTTGAGACAGCTCCCGAGAAACAACATCCGAGCTATGGTTCACGTGGGAAAGATTGTAGGGATGAAGCTAGTATTTCCTTTTTATTCTCATTCTACGCCTGGACCAATAAGCCGCTTCAGCTTCTTCCTAACCTGAGCTCATATTTGTATCTGAAGTAGTGAGAATTGTGCTCCTACCACATTTTTAGGCCCAGATCGCGCGGATCTGTCGCCAGCTGTCATGAATCTTCCTAGCAATACATCGTGACAATATATTCCCTACTGCATATCGCTTATGTTATACGGTCTTAGTATGAACGTCACCTAACAGATACGAGTGAGTGTGCGGTAAACTGTAAGATTTAACGTGTTGCAGTAGTACAGCACGTCTTTTAAAGGTACGCCATGGGTGAAACTTGGACAAAGTTAGATGGAGATTTAATCGAAAAGTTTACAATTCAGTAGCCACACACTCGCAATTAACTCGCAAAGGACTGGCTTGCAGAAGAATGTTTCCTATGACTTTTTTGCTTCTATTATCGTATATTTTCAATCATGTCACTTTTCTCCACTAATTATGATATACCTTATATTCAAATTTTGTACATAGATGCCCCTGTCAGACTGGTGTTTAAAGAGGCCGCCAGAATCGCTTTGGCCTTAAACAGGCGATGCTTATCACCAAGCCTCGACTATACAAGATCTGTTTAGAAAGTATGGTATCACTGCAGTCTTTCCGCATTTGACACACTCAGAGCAGTTTAAAACTTTGAAGAGGTAAACATTTTCTGGTGGTTCAAAGAAGAGTTATACAAAGCATGGCAACGGATTAAGGCAAAAGCAGAAGTAATAATGGGTGGTCACGACCAGAAGAGCGAGCTACCGGCGCAGGACTGCACCCCATTGTCTGCAGGTTTTGTGAGGCTCCGAACTGTTCACAGTCGTCGGCGGAATGTGAAAGCTGACAGAAGTTCCGGCTCAGTGCTAACAATTGGCTGTGCTCTTTGTGAAGGCATCGACTAACAAGAAGCTCTCGCGGCGTGTCCCGGGCGGCTGGGTTTCGGCAGGGCCGGATGGGGAAAGGCACCACAAAAAAGCGCCGTTGTCGTGCCGCGTGCAGCCGTGCACCTCCCGTGGCTTATGCTGCTGCCCGGTGCTGCACTCTACCTCAAGCTTATAGCTCCCACTGCGGCCGTTAGAGGCCAGCAACAGCTCCGTTTACCAATCACTGCTCATTCGGAACCTGAAGTATTTTCTTTTGATGCTGTGTCAATAACTGCTAGAAGCTGACTCTCCCGTCTCTTAAAGCAGCCCGACAAATGTGCTATATTCTGCATCACAATTGGGAAACAGGAACAGCGCATCGTAAACCTCTTAGTGGCAACCTATTACTTCCGTAATGTCTTCTGCGAATTGAAGCTTTCAAGAAAAAGGATCTTGCTATCTCATCTTCGTCGCGAAAAGACAGCAGTGCTTCACTACTGTTTTTGATGTCGCTGTTCCCTTTCGTCGCTTCATCTGCTACTTTAGTCACCTTCGCTCATGCCTGTTCACATTAGTTGATCCATGGTATTGGTGGCTAAGCTCCGTTACTTAAAAAATACAGCAATCCGGCACACCCACTGTCAATTGGGCTAACACATTTTTATCTTCATCATCACTCAACTTACATGTCAACAGCTTTTTGAGCGTTGTAGCTGCTCTGTGCTAGATTACAGTTCCTTTTCTCCCGAACTCCACCTACACAATTTCTGAGTATTGTAGTGTAATGGACGCGTGATCTCTGATGGCTATGTGCAAATGTAAAAATATTTTTTATTTATTTACTCATTGGTTTTTAATTTCACGACCATGCAGCCAATCATAACTCATACCTGAACCTCTTACTGCAGGAAGGAAGCATGTCCACATTTCTTACTTTTACATTAGAGACAAAAAACTGAGTAAATCCGGTGTAATGAAAATTATCTCTAGACATGTATTTTCGGTTTCTTGAAGTAGTTATACTTGCTTATTACATACATATGTGGCCGAGTGGTTCTAGACGCTTCGGTCTGGAACCGCGCGACCGTTACGGTCGCAGGTTCGAAACCTCGGGCATGGATGTGTGTGATGTCCTTAGGTTAGTTAGGTTTAAGTAGTTCTAAGTTCTAGGGGACTGATGACCTAAGATGTTAAGTGGCTGGCTCTGAGCACTATGGGACTCAACTGCTGTGGTCATAAGTCCCCTAGAACTTAGAACTACTTAAACCTAACTAACCTAAGGACAGCACACAACACCCAGCCATCACGAGGCAGAGAAAATCCCTGACCCCGCCGGGAATCGAACCCGGGAACCCGGGCGGGGGAAGCGAGAACGCTACCGCACGACCACGAGATGCGGGCTAAGATGTTAAGTCCCATAGTGCTCAGAGCCATTTGAACCATTTTGTAAAAGTCAAGAACGAAGTAAGGTGAAAAAGTGGGACGACTTTATTGAAGTTGGACCTTTTCCCTTTCTGTAGTACACTGGATTTTCAAATTAATTTTAGGGGGTAATTACGTGTTTCAAAATAGAATTGTACATATAAACGTCTTTTATTGTAAGAAACGTGATTTATTACATCTTTCTGAACAATATTTGAATTTTACATGGGTGCATTACTGCGTTACCTTCGTCTACATCACGAGATGCCGTTTTTCTCGACCATGAAGTGACTGAATCCTAAAGCTGCGTCTTGTTTTCATGAATATAGACCAAAATTTTCTTGATGTCATCAATTTTGTTGTTATTTATAGGCAGACAGATATGTAGGATTTCTTTGGAGGAACTTCAGAAGCTGTACAGCTTTTCTCAGCCTAGAAGTGTACAGTGCCAAACCAGCAACATTCATGTTGCACGTAACACTACGCGGATTTTCACTTGAAAAAGTCATCTCATGGTATTTTGAAACAGTGAGAATCTTTTCCAGGTGTCTAGGAACGACTTACCACACGAATCATCATTCAGGCACATTCTTTTATAGAATACAGGCCCCCAGGAACTATGACCGATAAAAGTATCCAACTTCATTTTTACAATGGAAAACTTGCTATAGTTTTTTTGAGGAATATTTTATGAGTTCAACAACATCATCCACTGTATAGTAGCTTTTCTATTTCTCCCTATATGTCCCGAACTTATTCCCCACGTGCAGTAGACGGAAATTGACGCCTCTATGCGATAAACAATACGTTGATCCACTCAGAACTATAAGCGTCAGAAACGGAATTTTATAAATTTCGGACTAGCTGCTTTACTGCAGTCAGTGACTATCAGTTTTGACTATTATCTATGTATAACATTTAAACTCATTTATAGCAAAACAGATGTAATTTTTATAGAATTTGTTTGTATACGCTATGTTTATTTACGTACAAAAACGTAAAAATAGTGTGATGTCATTGCATTGCAGAACAGCTGAAGTTGTTGCGCCGCTCTTTCATTGCGTCCTTGTAACTCAACACCAGGTTCACATCGGCAGTTCTTAATCAGTAGACCTATACATACTGCTGTGTTTCACTATTAGCCTACTACTAACACTACCGGAAAAACAAACCAGAGACAGTACCGAGCAGTACTGGATACAATCTCTTGTTAACAGCAAGCGCCGGGAATGAACGCCACAAGTTTGTCCCGAACCAGACACACAGCACGAATCGTCGACGCTTACCCTGTGCAGATTTTTGGAGCACAATATAAATAAAAAGATAAATGTTGGTGAGAGATTAAACGAAATGCAGTAGCAATGTAACAAGCCACTGGAGACCACAAGTTCCTTATTTCGAAATACTCAGAAAATATACTTAAACAACTTCCGATATTTTGTGGTGGAGTTCAAGTTTACTTTGTATTTATGTCTAATTTACGGTTAATTATGTAAATTAAATTACAAGATTCAGAATATGAGTAAGTGCACCTATCTGTAAATTAGATATAAATATACGACACGGAAAACACTGTAGCTACGGGAACCGATTTTTGTACAGAGAAGCTGCAGCTTTCAAAACGCTGTCGACATAAATTTGGTAATGTTGAAGCCGTAAGTTGTATTGCGTCAATGGATGACATAAATAAAGTTTCATAAGAAGCATGTGATCGCTGTATTTCTTCACATTCGTCACAAATAGCAGTTACAGTCTCCGCTGTTTAATTTCAGAGTTACTCATTCGATGTCCACGAACCTTGTGTTCCTGAGTTTCAGAAGCTTCTTGCAGTCGTTAAATGCACCGCGATTTCCTCCACCCTACAGTCTCTACTGCTATGCACCCACAAGAGAGTCGACGTCACTCGTATGCCTATTGCAATATTTCTATTCGTGCGTAATTTTACACCGAACTACTTATATCCTTTTCCCTCAACGTCCACCGATCGAGGTGACTGAGTTCTGAAGACAATGGACTCGTTTAGGGAGGAAAAGACTCCAAATCTCCGTGGAATCATCCTGAACCTAGTTTCTTACGCATTCTTTGAGTCAATTGAGGTGAGGGCCTGGATGGCTGTTTTGAGAACGTGGCGGCCGATGCCTAGCTTTGCGTGCCTACTACAATTCCAGCCTCGTTCATGACCATCAAAAGGGATGAATTTCCTTCACTGAATAAGTTTTCTGCTAAATACGATGCCAATTAAACGACTTTTAGTCCGGAGTGCAAGTGTTTAGGAGCTAATCGCCAAATAATTGAATTAAAACTTTCATTCACATTTTATGTGTGGCCACCTAAACATCTCTCCAGCAATTCATCGCTTGATAAATCTTCATATACAGAGGGGTCCAATAAAATGTATCCACTGTTTAAAAGTCCATAACTGGCAAACTAATTGACGGAGTTGTCTCATCTTTGGTAGTGTAATAGCTTATAGTTCCGGCAAGCGCCACACAAGCGTTGTATTGCGTCTTGTTTTGTCAGATGGCAGTCGCCAGATAGTCAGTGTAGAATTGAGTACTGCGAGTGGTTTACTAACATGGTGCGCAACGATGAAGAGTTTGCAGAGATGATTGTGTGGTCTGATGAGGTATAGTTCAAACTCAATGGTACAGTAAATCGCCACAATTGCAGCTACTGGGCCGCCAAAGTCCTAACGTCCATGTAGACAAAGCCGTGAATTTGCCAAGACTAAATGTGTGGTGTGGGTTGTCTTACCAGGGCTGATTGGGCCATTCTTCTTAGACGGCAGTTACCGATGAGGTATACCTTCAGAAGCTTCAGACATCCATTTTACCTGCCATCTGAGACTTGTATGGAGACGGAAGAGTTTACTTTCAACAAGATGGTGCCCCAGCCCACTACCAAAATCGTGTTAGGGCGTATCTCTACGAAAACCTACCAGGACAATGGACAGGCCGTAGAGGTGGAGTATCCACCACGTTCCCCAGACCTAACTCCTCTGTACTTTTACCTGTGGTGAACACTAAAGGATGTCGTTTGTCGACAAAAGCCACGAACATTGGATGAACTACGAGAATCCATCGTACATTCATGTGCAAATATCCAATTGAACACGTTGCATCGTTTGTGTGTGGATGTTAATGGTGACCATTTCGAACACCTACAGTGATATCTTTAAGTTGGACTTTAAGCTACACTTTCACCAAAAATGAGACAACTCCGTCAAACAGTTTGCAAGTTATGGACTTTTAAACAGTGGATACATTTTTTTGGACCCCTCTGTATTAGAATTTCCTTCTGTACGTCGGGGTGCAATGGGGTAGGGCGCGGTTCATGTTCCATTCCAAGGGCTGTTTGCTTCTGCCACTTGCACCAGTTGTCTTCTCCCTCTGGCCAATACTCGTGTCGAGGATTTTTTGGAAATCATATGATAGTATGTTGCCATAATTGCGTTTTTCATGTCTTGCACACTATCTACATGGCTTCGAATCGCTAGTCCATAATAAGTGCTGAGCTTTTTCACTGCTGACTGTGAGTTTGCCTTTTCCACCAAGCTTTCTAGTTTTTCGAATGTTTCGGAGTCGAGTCCCCATTCTCTTCTGGACGTGACCTACACATTCGCTGTTCATAAAATCTAAACGAATGCGAATTTGACTTTGAAATTTTGACAGTTAAGCTAACGATTTATGCAATTAAAAAAATCGGATTTTTTGAACTTCCTAATGTGGTTTCCCCCCTTAAGCACGACACTTCTTGCTGTTTGACCCTGCTAGAACTATCCGAGGCATACAAATAGTCTCTCTCTCTCTCTCTCTCTCTCTCTCTCTCTATATATATATATATATATATATATATATATATATGGCTCGTGGCCATATCTATTGGATCCTACAAAACTGGGAAACAGTGACCCCGTGAGATGAGTCCTGATTTCGGTTGGTAAGAGCTGATGGTAGGGTTCGAATGTGCTCTCTCTCTCTCTCTCTCTCTCTCTCTCTCTCTGTGAGTGTGTGTGTGTGTGTGTGTGTGTGTGTGTGTGTGTGTGTGTGTGTGTGCCAACTGCGCTTTCACACATTATTGAACCACACATACACTATATGAACAAAAGTATCTGGAGATCTATTAATGCACATTTATATGGGATGAGTCCACCCTCTGCCTTCAAAACGGCTTGAACACTTCTGGTGGAACTTTAAATTAGGCATCGGAATGCATGTGGAAGAATGACGGTCCATTCTTCCTCATGAGCCGAAACAAGAAATGGTTCAAATGGCTCTGAGCACTATGGGACTTAACATCTGAGGTCATCAGTCCCCTAGAACTTAGAACTACTTAAACCTAACTAACCTAAGGACATCACACACATCCATGCCCAATGCAGGATTCGAACCTGCGACCGTAGCGAGCCGAAACAAGAGTAGGCAGTGATGTTTGATGCTGGGATGAGGAGCAAAGTCTACGTTCCAACTCATCCCAAAGATATGCTGTTGGTTTCAGGTCGGGATTCTGGCAGACCAGCCCAGGAATTCTATAGCCCACAAACTATTGTATCACAGATGCTGTTTCACGACAGGGAGCACTGTAATGCTGATACAAACAAGCAACGTCTCTGAAATGTTCCTCTAACGTATGCAGTTACACAACGCTATAATATGTGTTCTCATCCTTCAGCATTTAGTGTTTTTAAGCGGACCATACTCTAACCACTATAATGACTCCCACCTCCTCCTCCACTCTGCTATACCGTTGGCACTACACATGGTAAGCGTGATTCATCACTCCAAATCACTCGTGTCCAATCATCCACCGCACAATGGCGTCGCTCTTTATTTCACCTAAAGCGTCACTTAGCAACGAATACAGAAATGTGTGGCTTATGAGCAGCTGCTAGACCATTTACCCCATTCTTTTCAACTCCTTATTCTCAGTCATTGTGCTAGCTGGGCTGCTTGCAGCACTTTGGAACTGACGAGTGATTCCTTCCGCTGATTTCGTGCTGTGTTTCACAAACAGCCTCCGTAACTGACGACATTTCCTGTTCATCAGTACATGAGGTCTGCCTGATCTTTATTTTGCTGTGGTTGTTCCTGCCCCTTTCCATTTTACAATCACACTACCAACAGCCACCTTAGACAGCTTTACATGGGTTGAAACGTCTCTAATGGATTTGTTACCTGAGTGACATCCAGTGGCTAGTCAATGCTCGAAGTCGCTGAGCTCTCAATGACTGCCACAGCTGCTACTAACGCGATACTCTCTGCTCCTTCTATACTGGTTGGTCCGCCTCTCGTAACATCTAGTCGTCAGTTCCGCATTACATACTGGTGGCCACAGACTTTTAATCAGACTGTGTAGCATTATATGGAAATAGGAAACTTAAGTAAAGTAGTTATCGTCCTAAATGCTTCTTAATGGTTCAAATGGCTCTGAGGACTATGGGGCCTAACATCAGGGGTCATCAGTCCTCTAGAACTTACAACTACTTAAATCTAACTCACCTAAGGACATCACAAACATCCATGCCTGAGGCAGGATTCGAACCTGCTACCGTAGCGGTCGAGCGGTTACAGACTGAAGAGCGTAGAACCGCTCGGCCACATCGGCCGGCAAAATGCTTCTAAGTAGGCCACTTATCACACCAAGTAAATTGATGAAGGATTTGAGGGAGGTAGCGATCACAAGTGTTACTTTCATTGATCTTATCACATCGTCAAGCACTTAAAACTAGCTATGAAAGTTTGCGCTACCGTCCAACCAAGATGTCCAACGGTTGCTGCAAAACAAGCAATTACGTAACTCTGCGCAGAAAATTCGTCCTCGGAGGAATCATGAATATGTTCTTTATTAGGGTAGCGTTTTGGCTCCACTGCTGCAGAACATACACACAAAAAACCAACAATTCGGACACAGCAAAATGTTTTTCATCAGTATATATGAGACAGTAACTTTTGCTAAGACAGAACTTTTGAGGGTGTGGAAGTGAAACTGTCAGTTGTACTTGGCTCGTAGAAAGTTATTTTGATATGAATTACAAGGAACCTAATCCTGGCTAAGCCAAAAATTTGCGTTTACTGTCTGAAAAACTACTTGACGAATAGAAAGATGAATGTAACCTGGAGAGTACCGTTGCTGCCTCACTGTGACAGACCAGAGTACCTAGAAGTACATGTTGACAGTGTCCTCCCCTTCAAAGTTCTGCGTAGACACGCAGTCTAAAGAGAGTTCCCGGAATGACAGCATAAGGATGCTTCTGAGTATCACTGAATGCCCATATGTCAGTACTTGTCTTGTGCTACACAGTAGAAGAAGCATGACCCACTGCAAGAATTCTGCTCAAACCTGAGATTGTCCTTAGTGTGGACGAAACATGTAGAATGACAGGCTTTCTGTGACCGACACTAGTGACCAGGAAGCTCACGTCTTGTAATCAGAGCACCTCAGATGTCTGCCCAAAGACAACAGCAAATTTAGAGAAGAAGGGGCAGGGAACAGCTTAAATACCTATGAAATCTTCTTCTTTTGGATCGCATCAATAAAGAACATCCTGTGGACGACGGACCCTGTTGCATTTCGTTTTACGTCCCACCGAAGGCCACGCATTAGCTGAAGGTCGGACGTACGATGTCAAGCAGGAACATGTAGCTGGCACGACGACATCTATTGGACGTGGAAGAAACGGAACAGTATGAAGACCGGAGTGACGCCAGGGCGAACCTAAGTACGTACAGCTGGAAGCGAACTCCCTTAATGTGGTACACCAGACAACGCAGAACATCTTTTATCTGTACGAAGCTACATGAACCTTATGACAACAATTGGTTCCAAGCTGCTGTAAAGGCTATTCGTGATGATGAATTATTTGCTCGGCAGTCATTCTGATCTCTTGTTAGTATAATTTCTGTATTTTTCCTCATATACTTGTAAGAAGGGATGCACTAAGTAAGATAGTAATTTGATGTATTGGGCGGGAAAATAATACTAGTAATAATAATTAAATGGCGCAGTACTTTGCTAAGTATAGCTTGTTTGTAGATGGCAGGCGCTTTATTTCTTAGGTTCTGTGAATGGCTAATTCAGCCAATGTGAGAGGACCTACGAATTATCTTGAAATATGACGTACAGTATAAGTTGAAATTTTTCACGTTGCCCGGGGCCAAAGTCACTTTAATTAAGGAAAATTAAATGTGGATAGGCCCTCCACGTTCCTGAGCTCTAAAGCCACAAAGGGCATGAAATATAGTTATAGATAACTATTTTAATCACGTTTTCTCTACTCTGTCGTTACCAAAATCAGAGACAGATCTCAGGTTCGTCTTCGTATGCCGGATACGACAAGCCACCCATTAGAACGTAATATACATGTTCACTAAACAGAAAAAAAACTTGACAATTAAGTACCATGGTATTGCCCGTTCTTAGCTGGAATGGACAGTTTCTTTCTCCCTGGGTGACAGAAGAAAAGGGTTTCCTGGATGGTGGAGACCATTTTTGTGTTGATTGCAACTGTTGACTACTTTGAACCTCAGTTAGAAAATAGGAGCAGATGAAGAATAGATTTCAAATCCATTACGGATAATGATCGACCAAACAACAGCAATATTTTGCTTACTGCGGTATAATTGATTCATTCATCGCGTTTAAAAGGACTGAAAATCGGTTTTGTCTCTACCGGCTCAGCTGCTTAGGTAGTCAGTGGAACGCTTTCCCTCAATTTGGCAGAAAGTTTTAATCAGTAGCACTTCAGACTTCAGAAGGCTCTGTAAGAGGATGTGCTACTCTTGGAAAGCTGTTGTAAAATCCTTCAATGTGCAGCAGAGCAGCAGTATTTAGTCCTTTACGAAGAGCAGGGTTTTCAATGGAAAGTGGTGGCTCACCAACCTGTCCAAATTGTCTCACTGTAGAACTGATCACTTGTGACTAACACACAAATTTTCAGAAAATTTCATGTTTCACTCTGCAAAATGGAGACAACTGGGTGAGTAAATAGTGCCGCTACTTTCTGGAGGAGTCCGATTGCCAGTTTTCGTAACCCAGTACCAGTCGGTTTTCCAGCTGTTACAACTCAGGACCTATAACTTAACAGACCAGGCTGGATGGGGTTATTAGCAGAGCACAATGGGTGATACTTATATCGCAAGTGGTCAGATTCTCATTGTGACGAGTAGGAGATGGAAATCTTTTTGATTGGGAATTTCGTAGCCCTTATGTGATGTGTCTTTAACTGACGATCACCCAGTCGTTACAGAAAAACAGGACGTCAGAGCACTGAAGATATTTAACTAGAACACTCAGGGAATGCGGGGAAGAGTAAGTGAACTCGAAGTAAATCTTGACTCTATTGTGCTTCTCGGAACTTCATCGCTGACTTGAAGTCAGCCAACCTCTTCTGTAAGTGTTATTTGCAATCGAGAGAAATCGCCATTTGTCTCCAAGATTACATTTCAGGAAAACAGATTGACGTTCCAAATTTGTCGGCAGGAAATATTAGCACTGAGCGACAATAACCGAACTAATTGGCATCGGAAGTTAACTAAATGTTAATGACAGATTCGTCAGTTTAACTTCAGCGTTTTTCTGAGCGGATATAACTCTGTATGTTAAGTTCCGCTAACAAGAAAAGCACTGGTATGACATCATATGGGAACTTCTGTTTATTCAATGACGATTTCTGCAGAGAAGGAAGAAGTAGAATTTCTTTCCCCTGAACAGATTTTGAAGATTCTGCCTTGACGGAAACAGCATTACATGCTTTTCACTTCTCAACAATTCATGTGTCGGTGTTATTACACAGTCACAAGTGAGATCCCTTTATTTGACTTAAGGACACTTTATTGTTCATACGTTCTGCAGTACAGAAGTATTTAAACACAATTTGTCACCTGCTATTTAGCTGTTGGTGGTAATGATTTCCATGTTATCAAAACTTTATCAACTATTTTCGCATCCACTGTTTCATTGTTTATGATTTATTCGAACATAACGAAATTGTGCATGTCTTTTTAACGTTCAAATTATAAAATACGTATTCGTCATAAGAAAGTTTAACACCAGTTACGATTCAATTACTCTGGTGAAAAATGGTCATCTGAAGAAATATTCATTTCATGTTCACTATTTTTCGCTAAAATACAGTACTTATCTATGTACAAAACTGAAGCAACACGCAAGCCATTCAAAGTCGCGTCCATAATTCTCCCTTAAGACCAGTTTTCTCGCCGCTAACCTTTCCTAACAGCCGTTACTTCACCGGTAAATGATTTCACAAAATTCAGTACGGCAGAGGTAAATCAAACATTTTGTTGCAGTTAGCTGTACTTTTCTGTGCCAGACAGTCCCTATACTCACTAAATGGTTTAGCTACAATTCCAAATTACGTTTTAATCATTTCACCTTAGCACTAACTCATAACATATTTTCTAGAAACCAAAATTTAAATTAATTGTAGCCTCTGGAACTCTTACAAAGTTCCTCACTTTCACAGCGACGAGTTTAGATTTGTTGCAATTTTTACAGCTTTTTGAATAATTTACATAATTCGTTAAAATATCCTAAAATCATTTTAACACTAACTTATCTGCTGATGGCACATGATGTGATTAACCTGAGAGATGTTTGTAACACATTCATAGCGTGAATTTTCGGGAAGTGCAGAGCACCCAACAAGGAGGTAAATTACTAAACACTCGTTCAAGCGACACGTGAAAATTGTTCGTCAGTCTTAGACCCGTCACAGATAGAAGCTACAAACGAAACAGAGGATCCAATGAAGAGGAATTCGTTTCATCACAGGTTTATTTGGTTATCACCAAAGCGCACGGAGAAGATCTCCCGACTCCACTGACTATCGCTACAAAAGAGGCTGTGTGTGTTGCGTTGGGGTTTACCATTAAAAATCCAAGAGCGTTTCTAGAAGATTCTATCAGTATATTCCCTCTTCCTACGTGTATTTCTTCAAAAGATTGCAAAGATTAAACCGTAGACATTCGAGCTCACTCGGAAGCTTACCAACAATCGCTCTTCCCGGGCAGCATTCCCGACTGTAATATGAGAAAGGGGATGTGACATAGGTACGCAAAGTATCCTCCGTCATACACCATAAGGCGGTTATTAGTCTAGTACAAATTTATATGAAGATGGACATATAAAGTAATTTTTTTGTCGTTTTTATGCAGGTAATTCATCACATACCTCTTTACGACATTTTTTTTTAAATGAGGTTTTATAAAGTTGCGTTTAATAGTTACTCATTTTACAGCTCTGTTAGTAATTATCTGATTTTATGTGTGCGTAGCTCTTTGTAGTTTACACCGTACAAACTGGACACTGGAAACTGAATCAGCTAAAAACTCTTTAAAATAATCATCCACTCTTACTGTACCATTTGTGTATATCTGTGAATCGAAGTCTGAAAGGTCACAAAACAGCCAACTGTTGCACAATGTTCCGCCAGTTTCCGCCTTCACAACTGTCGCTTAATCGAACGTTGCCTCTCGGTTCATTTAGCTCAGAACGTCTTGCATGGGTCATCCTGCTGCAAGCGCTTTCAAACACACAACGTGTTTGAGACGACAGATCGACTTGTACAACTCACTACCGCGCTGACAACATTGCCTTTGGCCCTAATCACGGTATTTATCAAATGGGAAGACACCAAGAAAAATAGGGAAACCTCAAGAAATGTAGATCCAAAGGAAGGAAAACTACAGATGAAATGCATTCGCAACTAAGAACGTCTTAATAGTGGATGTGGCCCTGTATAAGATGAAGAAAACTTAAAACAAAGGTCAACTGGGAGCCACCAAAGAAGTAACAGCCACTGGTCATAATTTACGATGTTCCCAACAGTATAACTAAACAAGGAGCTCATTTCAAACATATATGAGTAAACCCTTCACAGAAAAAAATATTCTTATATTTAAAAAAGGACAACACACCATATGGCACAAGTATCTCTTGCATTGAAACGGAAGAAAAAGCAATAGTTACATTGGGTTCCTGCGATATCAGTTCAAAATTACTTGGTGCTAACTAGATGTCTCAACTGTTTTAACTCTGGACATCTATATGAGTCCTGTTCCTCTGATTAGACTATAAATGAGAGCTTTGGAGAAATGGTTCACGAAAAGAATATCTATATCAAGAAAATGTCCTCAGCCGTCTTTATTCCCTGCAGAGAGCGAGGAAAAATGCACTGCGGAAGCAACGGATTCCACTGAAAACGTAAATTCAATGAAAATGATAGATTCGGTGCTGTGAAATCTGAAAGAGTCCTGAGCATTCTTAGCAAAAGACAAACGATTGACGTTGACATCCAGACAAAGTTAGCTAAAACAAAATCCCTCATTGTCAATAAAAAGTAAATGTTGGCACTAAAACCAATTGTAAGTCACAATTGTAGTTCGTCATCCAAAATATATATATATATATAAGGAATCAACAATAAAGTATTATTTCAAAAGCACATAACACTGATAGACCCTCGACAGATGTGTGATATGTAGGGGGATATGCTCATGTTGTCTAGAATAGAGGAATTATTTTCTCTTACCTAGAGCGTGCGGAACATCCAGTGAAAAATTTAAATATGTTCCGAGTTCCAGAATTAGCTAACACAATTCAGCCGACAGCTCTGAACTTTCCGACCAGTGCAGAGAAGCTTAGTGAATTAACAAAATAGGCGTGCAAAAGAAAAAAGAAGAATTCGATTATAACACCTGAAGAAACAGTTCCTTTTCATACATGTGCATGGCGTCTGACCAAACTAAACCGTGCCCACATCGTAACTTTGACACCCATCACGTATCATACAGTCATTACGAACAGCACATCGGAATGCAAAGTGCAACGTGGCGGTGTTATTTGAGTTACGAATGCTGTCGGAAGAACAGAAGTACGATGTCATCTGTCTTCAGGAACAATATTCAGCAGAAAAAAAGAGTCCCTTATGCATTCGTAACAAACTTGCTGGCACACTAAAATTGTGTGCCAGGTCGTAACTCCAACCCGGAACCTTTCCATATGCGGAAATGCTCTTAGTGACTCAGCTAACTGGACACGAGTCACAACCCATCCTCACAGCTTCACTTCTGCCAGTGCCCTCTGCTAGTTTCTAAACTTCACAGGAGCTCTCCTGCGTACCTAGCAGGACTAACACCTGGAAGAGAAGATAGAGAGAACTAGCTTAGCGATAGACTAAGAGTTGTTTTCTGAATGAAGCTCCCACTCAGCACAGGAACGTGCTCTGTACTGAAACTTCGTGGCAGATTAAAAGTTTGTGCTGGACTGGAATCTTTCTAATCTCACTACTGATTGAAACGTGCAAATAAAATTTACACTTTCATTAACTCACGAATGACGACCAACCAATAAAACAAAAGAATGCCACAAAAAGTAAATAAGCCATGAGAAATGCTTGAAGATATAATCACCAAAAAGACACGACTTAGGGGAAAGACTGGTGAACTCCCTGGTCATAAATGAACTAATCGAAAATAAAATAGTTCGTTAGACTGTGTATAAATTTCAACTTCAAAATTATGTTACCACATTGTAAGGAGAACGCCTTTAGAACAAAACAAATGGTGATCACTTAACCAGAATATTGGTGAATTTCAAATTCATCACAATGCAGTCTCGTATCCACAACACAAGGAGAATTTAATTGTTCACATACACAAAGAAGCAAGTGTTAACACAGACCACCACCTAATCTGAGGATTTTGTTTTCGAAACCAGAACATTTGGCAAAAAGGTCAGTAATTCCTAAATGTGCCACTAATAAAATCCAACCATCTCTTCACAAATGAACTCAGAAGACAAAAGCGCTAATTGGAAACAACAAAAACAGAATTTTATCAAAACTGTCCCATACCAAATTCCTTTGCAAAGCGGAAGACACATCCTTGACAGAATGAAGATTGTCAACGGGCAGTAAAATATACAATGCATTCAAAAAGACAGAACACTAACAAATCAGAAAACTTACAGTATACAGTTCTGTGAAACTAAAATATAAGTACCTAAATTAATCAGGTAAACCAAAAGCTAATATTTTGGTTTCAACTGAGTTTACAGCCATGATAAACTTATAGAAGGGAATTGTTTTCCAGCACTAGCTGTTCAATAAACATATGTTTTAGAGTATAGTCATAATATCATGGGCAGTGTGGCGTTGGGTCGCCCTGAGAGCTATTGCTATGATATTCGGTCCTGCACAAGCAGTAGCACACAGCCATGCCATTTACTAGTGTTAAGGAATAAAGAACTGTGTAAAGCGACAAAAGACATCAAACACAAAAAAAAATCCATACACATTATGATAAAATAGCAAATACTTATATTTGTTTTCGAAACTGAACTCTTCTCAGGGCAAGGTTTCATCATACAGAATAAATATCAGTTCACAAACGTTTTGTATATATTGTGCTCCGCAGTTTGGATAAGTCGAAGAACAATGTTACTTTTTCAAGCCATTATTCTTCTGTCGCTATTTACATAAGTGATGTATTCTATGTATGTATGAATAATTATTACTTGGCCTTTATTTCACATCTTCAGTGGTCTTCAAGCAAACAAATGATAGATAATTGTTTACTGAGAGCGCATGTGTGTGTGTGTGTGATTGCAATTTAGCTGATGCTAATAGCTCAGAAAGTAACTGCTACATACCTCCAAACTAACGATTTATAGTTGAGCAAGCAATTGTCTGTTTTACTTCTTTGTAGACCACTGACGGTGCCTAACGCAATTAGGTGAAACATGTTTAGTAAAAGCGATAATAAACATTCAGTTAAAAAATACGACGAACAGTATTTACTAGATAAACAATGTAGAAGGACGTAATTGTTTCTCAGAAACTGAAAAAATAGGGCGCTTTGATGTAGCCATAGTCACCTTCTAAATCGCAATCCCATCCTTCATCATCAGTTCAGCATTACGTGTTTATTAAATTATACTCGAGAATTTACAGGCAACGTGTTATTATCAGGCACTTCACAGCCGAGAGACCAACATGGCCACTAATTTACTTACTGTAGTGCCATACGGGCAACTGCCAGAGCGTGTACGCACCGTGTAATGATGTCTTTCTTGCCTCTTCCGGTAAAACTTGCCCCTCTGCTCTTGTTCTCACAAGGGAACCTCCCCATCGCACCCCCCTCAGATTTAGTTATAAGTTGTCACAGTGGATAGGCCTTGAAAAACTGAACACAGATCAATCGAGAAAACAGGAAGAAGTTGTGTGGAACTATGAAAAAAATAAGCAAAATATACAAACTGAGTAGTCCATGAGCAACGTAGGTAACATCAAGGATAGTGCGAGCCCAGCAGTGCCGTGGTCCCGTGGTTAGCGTGAGCAGCTGCGGAACCAGAGGTCCTTGGTTCAAGTCTTCCCTCGAGTGAAAAGTTTCATTTTTTATACAATCAACTTCGCTCTCCAAAATTCCAGGACATGTTCAGATTTGCTTGGACATATGCAGAATCTGACGGTCTGCAAACGGAAAAATTTGAAAACGTTAAAAACATATGTTTTGACAGAGCACAGGGAAAACTGTGCGACTGTGAAACTGTTGCATTCATTTGTTGCAGTTTATGTGACAAAATCTTATGTTTTCATCACTTTTTTGGGAGTGATTATCACATCCACAAGAAAACCTAAATCGGGCAAGGTAGAAGAATCGTTTTACCCATTCGCCAAGTGTACAAGTTAGGTGGGTCGACAACATATTCCTGTCATGTGACGCACATGCCGTCACCAGTGTCGTATAGAATATATCAGACGTGTTTTCCTGTGGAGAAATCGGTTGACCTATGACTTTGCGATCAAATGTTTTCAGTTCCCATCGGAGAGGCACGTCCTTTCGTCTACTAATCGCACGGTTTTGCGGTGCGGTCGCAAAACACAGACACTAAACTTATTACAGTGAACAGAGACGTCAATGAACGAACGGACAGATCATAGACTTTGCGAAAATAAACTTTGCACTAGAGGGAGACTTGAACCAAGGACCTCTCGTTCAGTAGCTGCCCACGCTAACCACGGGACCACGGCGCTCCTGAGCTCACACTCTGATGTAGCCTGTCTTGCGCATGGACTACTCAGTTTGTATATTTTGCTTATTTTTTCATAGTTCCACACAACTTCTTCCTGTTTTCTCGATTGATCTGTGTTCAGTTTTTCAAGGCCTATCCACTGTGCCAACTTATAACTAAATCTGAGGGGGTTGCGATGGGGAGGTTCCCTTGTCAGCTTACTTAAGCAATAGCCTTTTAGTTAGTCAGTAGATTGACTTGAGAGCGGAATGATGTGTCTGTGAAATAATCTACGTATTTTGAATACAAATACAAGCTGAGTCTTAACTTTGGTTTCACATCTGACACATTATCTCTTTAGTACGGATACCTGTTTATTCTTTCGATGTTCAGTAATTCTGATAGGACCATATTAATATTACGATATTGATATGACATAATATGTAAATACCACACGAACTTTCATAGCGTGATAGTTATTAACCGACTCCGGTAGTGATAACAAAGGACATTAATACCTGTCAGCGTATCCATGGTCAACCTCGAGTTATTCAGAGAGTGTGCCATTCCCTAAGATGTTGGACAGAAGGGTACCGTACTATGAATGAACATCATATTGTACACCGTTACCGACGGCTCACAAGCGCAGATCGTATGTAATGGCAAGCAGATTACATTAGAATTTCTGCTGTTTCACATTAACAGTATAATCTATTCCCATTTGTTTACTACAATCTGAAGCTCGCTCATAATAGCAAAGAGCAGCAAATGTGTGCTTCACGGTAGGGTTGTTGTCGTTATGGTCTTCAGTCCAAAGACTGGTTTGATGCAGCTCTCCATGCTACTGTATCCTGTGCAAGGCTCTTCATCTTCGAGTAACTACTGCAATATATATATACTTCAGAACTTGCTTAGTGTATTCATCTCTTGGCTTCCCTCTACTGTTTTTACCCTCCACCCTTGCCTCCAATACTAAACTGGTCATCCCTCGATGCCTCAGAACGCGTCCTGCAAAGCGATTCCTTCTTGCAGTCAAGTTGTGCCACAAATTCCTCTTCTCCCCAGTTCCATTTAGTACCTCCTCATTAGTTATGTGAACGAGTTTCAAATGGTTCAAATGGCTCTGAGCACTATGCGACTTAACTTCTGAGGTCATCAGTCGCCTAGAACTTAGAACTAATTAAACCTAACTAACCTAAGGACATTACACACATCCATGCCCGAGGCAGGATTCGAACCTGCGACCGGAGCGGTCGCTCGGCTCCAGACTGTAGCGCCTAGAACCGCACGGCCACCCCGGCCGGCTTATGTGAACGACCCATCTAATCTTCAGCATTCTTCTGTAGCACCACATTTCGAAAGCTTCTATTCTCCTCTTGTCTAAATTGTTTATTGTCCATATTTCACTTCCATATATGGCTACACTCCACACAAATAATTTCAGAAACGACTTCCTGACGCTTAAATCTATACTCGATGTTAATAAATTTCTCTTCCTCAGAAACGCTTTCCTTTCCATTGCCAGTATACATTTTATATCCTCTCTATTTCGACCATCATCAATTATTTTGCTCCCCAAATAACAAAAGTCATCTACTACCTTAAGTGTCTCATTCCCTAATCTAATTCCCTCAGCATCACCTGACTTGATTCAACTACATTCCATTATCCTCGTTTTGCTTTTGTTGATGTTCATCTTATATCCTCCTTTCAAGACGCTGTCCATTCCGTTCAGCTGCTCTTCCAAGTCCTTTGCTCTGTCTGACAGAATTACAACGTCATCGGCGAACCTCAAAGTTTTTATTTCTTCTCCATGGATTTTAATTCCTAGACCGAATTTTTCTTTTGTTTCCTTCACTGCCTGCTCAATATACAGATTGAACAACATCGGAGATAGGCTACAACCCTGTCTCACTCCCTTCCCAAACACTGCTTCCCTTTCATGCCCCTCGACTCTTACAACTGACATCTGGTTTCTGTACAAATTGTAAATAACCTTTCGCTCCCTGTGTTTTTACCCCTGCCACCTTCAGAATTTGAAAGAGAATATTCCAGTTAACATTGTCAAAAGCTTTCTCTAAGTCGTAGGGTCAGTATTGCCTCACGTGTTCCAACATTTCTACGGAATCCAAACTGATCTTCCCCGAGATCGGTTTCTACTAGTTTTTCTATTCGTCTGTAGAGATTTCGTTTTATTATGCAGTCGTGACTTATTAAACTGACAGTTTGGTAATTTTCGCACCTTTCAACACTTGCTTTCTTGGGATTGGAATTATTATATTCGTCTTGAAGTCTTAGGGTATTTCGCCGTCTCATACATCTTGCTCACCAGGTGGTAGAGTCAGGGCTGGCTCTCCCAAAGCTATTAGTACTTCTAACGGAATGTTATCTATTCTCGGGGTGTTGTTTAGACTTATGATTTTCAGTGCTCTGTCAAATTCTTCACGCAGTATCGTGTCTCTCATGTCACCTTCCTCTATCCCTTTACATCCTTGCATTTGTCCTGTAGCCATCCCTGCTTAGCCATTTTGCACTTCCTGTCGATCTCTTTTTTGAGACGTTTGTGTTCCTTTTTGCCTTCTTCATTTATTGCATTATTATATTTTCTTCTTTCATCAATTAAATTCGATATCTCTTCTGTTACCCAAGGATTTCTACCAGTCCTCGTATTTTTACCTACTTGATCCTCTGCTGCCTTCACTACTTCGTCCCTCAAAGCTACCCATTCTTCTTCTACTGTATTTCTTTCCCCCATTCCTGTCAATTGTTCCCTTATGCTCTCCCTGAAACTCTGTACAACCTCTGGTTCTTTCAGTTTATCCAGGTCCCATCTCCTTAAATTCCCACCCTTTTGCAATTTCTTCAGATTTAATCTACATTTTATAACCAATACAATGTGGCAAAAGTCCATATCTGCTCCTGACGATTTAAAACCTGGCTCCTACATCTCTGTCTTACCATTATATAATCTATCTGAAACCTTCCAGTGTCTCCAGGTCTCTTCCAAATATACAACCTTCTTTCATGATTTTTAAAGCGAGTGTTAGCTACGAGGAAGCTATGCTCTGTGCAAAATTCTACCAGGCGGCTTCTTCTTTCATTCCTTACACCCATTCCACATTCACCTACTACTTTTCCTTCTCTTCCTTTTCCTCCTAACGAATTCCAGTCGCCCATGACTATTAAATTTTGGTCACCCTTCACTAGCTGAATAATTTCTTTTATCTCATCATACATTTCTTCAATCTCTTTGTCATCTGCGCAGGTAGTTGGCATATAATCTTGTACTATTGTGGCAGGCGTGGTCTTCGTGTCTATCTTTGCTACATTAATGGGTTTACTACGCTGTTCGTAGTAGCTTACCCGCCCTCCTATTTTTTTTTATTCATTATTAAACCTACTCCTGTATAACCACTATTTGATTTTGTATTTATAACCCTGTATTCATCAGATCAGAGATCTTGTTCCTCCTGCCACTGAACTTCACTAATTCCCACTATATCTAGCTTTAATCTCTCCATTTCCCTTTTTAAATTTTCCAACCTACCTGCTCAATTAAGGGATCTGACATTCCACGCTCCGTTCCATAGAACGCCAGTTTTCTTTCTCCTGATAACGACGTCCTCCTTAGCAGTGCCCGCCCAGTGGGTAGAGAAAATCAACAAAATGCTCATAGCGCTTAATGTACATGCTGTAGGTCACATATTTACTGTACTTTTTTCCTTGTTTTGGTCCATAATACTATTTCTCAAAAATATGGAATATTTTTAACATCCTGCAGTATATTATAATTAGTGTGAAAGAGTATAATATAGTATATTAGAGTTAGGATTTGCGTTTCCGCAGTAGTGATACATAGCATGATGAGAGCTATTTGCGGCAGTGTCACTCACGTTGGTACATCATTTTAGAGCATAACGTAATCTACAATCAATAAAATTTTTATGGAAGGTGACACCGACCGCGAAAGCCTATAGACTTGCAATTAACGTCACAGCACACAATTAATACCCGTACATGTATACTGCACTTCATATCTACCTCTGTAGGAAGCGATCTTGGTGTCTCTCACCGTGATTTATTCCTTCTGAGTAAACATGTAAAGGGAGACCTAAGTATAAGGAGAAAACTGACCTCCCTCCATTGCAGAGCTGTCTTGCTGCAGCCAAAACTCAGTCATATTTGAAAACTGTAACTGTAGACTGGTTGTAAATGTAGCGTATACATGTTGCTGCCTATCAGCTAAACAGAACGAACTGATTGTGGATATAAAACAACAACAGCAACACCTTCGACTTATTTCTTATCTTCTAAATACGTTAGATAACATTAGGTGAGTGAAGGTGCGGGGAAAGTGCAACGGTAATGAGAGAAATCATATACCAGAGTGGGCAAAGTTCTGAAGTTCTGTCGAATGTGTCAAATGTGGCCATTATAAGACGAGGAAGATATATTGGTGAAAGATTAGTACAAGCAACATGCCAAGGAGTTCCTTAATGCAAGCTTTTATCTTCAGGGATTTCCAGATTTCCGTAGAGTAGTGTATTATTCAGTGGGTATGCAAAGACTATAGCTTCATTCATGCTTCATGGTATGTAAGAAATGTGAAAAGAATTTTTAACTGGCAAAATCTACTATTGATCTGCAAGAACAGTGTTTATTAGCCAACGGGCACCTGTTGGGTAACTGAAAGGGAAACATATCAAAGTAAAGTGACGATGAGTGATTATAACAAGTGTCACGAAGTGAGATGGCAAGGAAGAACTGTTTTAGTTGGTTGGTTGATTTGGGGAGAGGAGACCAAACTGCGAGGTCATCGGTCTCATAGAATTAGGGAAGGAAGTCGGCCGTGCCCTTTCAAAGGAACCATCCCGGCATTTGCCTGAAGCGATTTAGGGAAATCACGGATGGCTGGGCGCAGGGTTGAACCGTGGTCCTCCCGAATGCGAGTCCAGTGTGATAACCACTGCGCCACCTCGCTCGGTGAAAAACTGTTTTACTTTGTGTTCATGTAAATATCTCAGATATATGGTGAGCACACAGTCACTATAGTGATGCCCGCATCAAGTAGCTCACATTTGTAAACGGATATTTATTTTCAAAATGGACCCAAAACTCATTCTTGTTTGGACAAAACTAAAGGGACACCACATCAGCATGTCTGCACCATAATCAGTAATGTAACTGAGCACTCTGGCACAGTAGAGAACATGTGGGTATGGACGTAATCGTCGAAATGAAGACGCAAGTTGCATCTAAGGATCAAAAATACCCTCATGAATTATAAAGCAACTACGGACACTATGGCCACACAAATGAAAAATTCAAGTTATAATAAGCCTAGACGACATGAAATTTACCACAATACAGCAGGTGCCCAGAGCAACATTGATGTTACCTCGGTTAATCCGAGAGTAATCACAAGGACAGCTTCCCTGCAGATCATGAAATCAGTACCTTAGCAGGACGACTTCAAAATAACGATTCAACTGCAACAAACTGTAACACAAAGATAACACCACGACGACCAGACAGATACTACGATCGGGGAATCCCCTAAATATTCCAACAGCTCCTGGAAAAATGGGTTATGACGTTGGCACGAGAACATATAACATTATGTGATTGCCTTACCATTTTAAATCATTCAGTAATCGAGCAGTCGCTCGGCAACAGCCACAGTTAGCAAATAATGTTGCGAGAATGTAAAAGGTGAACGACCTGTGCCTTAACTTGTTTATTGTCGAAGCACCGTCAGAGATGCAGCGAGTTACTGACTTTGAAAACCGCGGCGCGAAAAACGGACAGAAGAACACTTTTACACATTCTTTTGATGTACGAGACATTCTCGATTAACAGTTACCCAGTTACTTATTTTTTTCTTCTCTTGTCCCTTGTAACTTGTGTCGGACGCGCATGTCTTGCCGCCGTATTATTATTGTTAAAATAATATTATTTTAGTGTAAAGTAAAAGTGCAATACTAAAAGTGCAGTACTGCATAGCAGTAGATTTATTGTGGCCCGCATCTCGTGGTCGTGCGGTAGCGTTCTCGCTTCCCACGCCCGGGTTCCCGGGTTCGATTCCCGGCGGGGTGAGGGATTTTCTCTGCCTCGTGATGGCTGGGTGTTGTGTGCTGTCCTTAGGTTAGTTAGGTTTAAGTAGTTCTAAGTTCTAGGGGACTGATTACCATAGATGTTAAGTCCCATAGTGCTCAGAGCCATTTGAACCATTTTTTGATTTATTGTGCGACGTGTATGTGAAAAGTCAAAGAAATTATTTTCATTACGAGAAGAGAAGTGCCAGTCAAAACGGCATCCATGTTAAATCCTTCATTGCAGTGTAAGTTCATCTATTAATTGCCATAAATTCAGAGTTAAATGGAACTGGTGTATGGACTATTTATTTGGTATAGAATCTATGTGTCACTCCTTCATGAAGTTATTTAATTTTCTTTATGTTTCTACCAAATACAGAGTTCTCAGTCACGAATTATTTCGTCGAAATCGGACGGAAGTTGCGTGCGGCCTAATATTTTCTTCGCGCCATATTCTACTGGTAAATGCATGAAAAACTACGGTCCCTTAAGAAATTCATGTTGGGGTATCCAAAAATAATTATATTTTGAATAGGCATTTACTCTCCTCTGCAATGCAACTTCCGACTGATCAGACGATCCAACAAGAAACAGCCGCACACGGTCCGCGTTCGCAAATATATTTCCACCACTGATTATAGCTATATGTTACAGCACAAAAATAAACATATTGTTATAATTAGCGACTACGAACGGCGACATTTATAACTGTATGTTTATGTATACACATTACGTAAACATATCATTACAAACACTGGGGCTTTTTACAAGAGAAAGTAAGAACAAAAGCATCTGATATGTAGCAAAAGAATTATCTGCAATGAGCATTTTATGAATAGGGTTGTTAACACGTTACGGAACTGTAATGGAAGACCATTTTACGGCTCTCAGTTTTATTTCTTTCATCACCTATGATTGATGTTGTCAAATAATGACAGCGGAAATGTTCTGGATGAAGCCTTTTTTAACCAGGCTGCTCTCTCCAGCATGGATGTCAGTTACTGGTTTATTCAAGAAGCAGCATCTTGTCACTATTGCCCTGGATACGAGTATCACTTAATTTTTAAGTAAAAAGAAACACATGCTGTAGTTTCAGTTTTATAGTGACTTCTCATTAAGTACAGTATAAATGTGAGTTAATTATGTGACAAGGAATCATGTTTTGTTTGCGCATCCATCGCTAATATATGACCATCTGAAGCCTCACACGCTCAAATTACAGAAAGCAAATAAAAAATGTAGATGTGCGTCTGGTTACTGTGACGATTCTAACACATATAAATGGAATTCGTTACCCTTTAAACCTGTGAAGTACGTTTCGCAAGTGTAGGCAGAACAGTAGCGCTAGAAGCCGCAAACACCAACGCAGTACCAGGGCAAGCTTCCAAGAACCCCAAGAATTGACGTGGGATGGCAGCGGCATCAGTTGTCGTCCATAAGTGGGGTCAAGCTGGCAGCCAGCTCATTCTTGAAGGAATCCGCCTAACTCGGACATTCGTTGACGAACGGAATGTTTGGAATGCGCGTGTGTCTCTTTCTTCTCAGTCATACGAAGCACATTGGTCTAGAATGCTACGTCGTCTGCTGCCTCACGAAATATTTGCACACTACTAGAGGTACCTGATGTGTATACAGAGTGTTACAAAAAGGTACGGCCAAACTTTCAGGAAACATTCCTCACACACAAAGAAAGAAAATATGTTATGTGGACATGTGTCCGGAAACGCTTACTTTCCATGTTAGAGCTCATTTTATTACTTCTCTTCATATCACATTAATCATGGAATGGAAACACACAGCAACAGAACGTACCAGCGTGACTTCAAACACTGTGTTACAGGAAATGTTCAAAATGTCCTCCTTTAGCGAGGATACATGCATCCACCCTCAGTCGCATGGAATCCCTGATGCGCTGATGGAGCCCTGGAGAATGGCGTATTGTATCACAGCCGTCCACAATACGAGCACGAAGTCTCTTCATTTGGTACCGGGATTGCGTAGACAAGAGCTTTCAAATGCCCCGATAAATGAAAGGTAAGAGGGTTGAGGTCCGGAGGGCGTGGAGGCCATGGAATTGGTCCGCCTCTACCAATCCATCGGTCACCGAATCTGTTGTTGAGAAGCGTACGAACACTTCGACTGAAATGTGCAGGAGCTCCATCGTGCATGAACCACATGTTGTGTCGTACTTGTAAAGGCACATGTTCTAGCAGCACAGGTAGAGTATCCCATATGAAATCATGATAACGTGCTCCATTGAGCGTAGGTGGACGAAACTAAAATGAGCTCTAACATGGAAATTAAGCGTTTCCGGACACATGTCCACATACCATCTTTTCTTTATTTCTGTGTGAGGAATGCTTCCTGAAAGTTTGGACGTATCTTTTTGTAACACCCTGTATATTTGTAAAAAAATTGACGTTGATCTCTTTGGTCAAAACAAAGCAGAAAGATTATGAAAATATGAGTCTCGAAAACCTTCGTCCATTAAATCTTTTTAAAACAATATTTTATATGATGTTACCGACAGACATCTACCTCTAGATTAACTCATGCAAATCTTCAACAGATATGTCCCTAAAAGTAAAAAAGTACGAAGGATTGTGTGATTTGTCTGTGATGAATATTTTAGACACGGCCCTAAAATGTATTGCCAAATGTTTAATATTGCATACGAACAGTAAGATAAGGACTAGTTCCATAGCCTGCACATTAGCATGGCCATTGCTCTTTACAATTTTAAGTGTGCGGATCCATGAAAAATTAGTTTATGAAACTGAAATTGCAAAGAGACGCCTGATCTACGTGTCACAAAAATCTTCGAAATCATGTAACTGCTGCAATGGGTATTTAATTGAACGGGACAGTCACTGATACGACGTGCTCACGAGAGTATAGAAGCAACAGATGAGTCTTTATCAGTTTCTGAGTTTCTATGTGCTGATGACATTATCAAAAAGTTGAATGAGTTGACTACTGCAAACAGAACTTACGGAGCTCTGCAGCGTACATAGTTCGAAACGTTCCAGGCTATACGTTTAACTGAAATTTTACCCTTTCGGTTCGACTAACGTGATCTGAAAGTTTGTTCAGTTCTTGTAGGTGCACCATGTACGCAAGCTACCTTCGGCTCCAAATGTCTGGCAAAGTGACGGAATTGCTGCAAATAAAGGCCACTAGCGAGACGTATAGGGAATTCAGTGTCAACAATGTTGCATGTAAATTAAAATAAATGACCAAAGACACCTTGGAGGACAGGTAAGTCATGAACATTTACAATCCACCTATATTTCTCTAAGGATAAAAGTTAAGCAAAATAAAAATATATTTGCAACTGACGACTGAACTTTGTCCTAAAAATGAAACTAGTTTACAGATGAAATAATATTAAGACATAGCAGCTTTTAACTATTACTGTTGTCAAGTAAGATAACTGCAAGCATAACAGTAAAATAGCTTTTGTATTGGCAGTTGGGGCCTGTATCTAACTGTGTCAGCTTGCTGTGGTAGTGCTGGCGTCACCAGTTGTGACGTCAGCAGCTCTGCATATCGCCATAGCTACATCCAGGAAATTGATTTTCGCTGGACTACGTAACGCCAGCTTCCTCACCGGAAATTCGCCTCGCGCGGCCCACGAGCTGATGACGCTTATGACCTGGAATCTGCGATGAATCATTCGGAAAACTAACTCGAGGTACGCATTGACTGTTATTTGTTCAACAAAAAATGCAAAGTGCAATTGTGAATTGTGTATAGCTGCAATTAGGGAATGGACAATTGTCTTCGTGTTTTTCAAGTAAAAGTACAACTACAAAGATGTAACCCAAAAATCTCATCCATGGAGGACAAAACCACTTTATCGCTTTGGACTATCGGGGTGTACACGGCAGTCCCTTTCCTACGGTGTGAAGTCATTCCGTCCCATTTCAGAGATTACTTTCACGAAGAATGAGATTGATAACAATTAAAGAGGTAGCTAAGTACACAAGTATAACGTGATTGGGACCTTGAATATTTACTTTACCGATTATTATTACAGACCTCTGCACGTGAAAGAGGAGATGAGTACCATCAGAACTGATGTGTTAGATATGCATAGAAACACTTGTAGAGAACACTGAACTCTGCGATTCACTCTTCTCAGTGATTAACATTACATCATAAACTAGCATGTCACTTCAACGTCAAAAGGAACCATATGACCATCTTTTGGAATCTGAAAGGTGGAGATACATAGTATCACCGTCTCCTTAAGAGGCGATTCGTCCACCTTTGGAACGCAGTGGCCACCACAACTGCATGGACTACCCTAGCGTGCCTCTTATAAGACCCAGTTTCTCAACAGATTCCACACACTGCTGATTTAGTGCACTTGCGCTAACCACTGTATCCAGATGAGGTAGTGGTCAGTGCATCAGCCTAGTAAGCCAGAGAACAGGGTTCAATTCCCGGTCCAGCATACATTTTCAACCTGCCCCCTTGATGTACATCAGTGCTCACTGACAGCTAATTCCCGGTCAGGCAAAAATTTTCAACTTGCCCCATTGATATAAATCAATGCCCACTGAAAGCGAATATCTTTAATTTCTTTGAGTCTTGAAAGTGGCTTTTGTTTTCTTAGACTAAATTTACTGAAGTTCTTGAAACATCAACTCGGCCTGAAACACAAGTCAACCACAAAGCGCTCACTTACTGTGGCAATAAATTAAAGCAGCTTAGACAAGTAGTCACAGGTGAACTGAGACCTATTCTAAGACTGGTTATGTGTTCAGTGATATGTTGTATATCGAAAGCTGTAGTCTGATAAGGTATGTAAATATACACATCAAAAAAGTTTTGCATCACCTCGGTTCCGAGAGTTCCGGAACCTGTACAGAAAATTGGAATAGATATCAACATAAACATCATTTCCGCCCTTTTTATTGCTCATGGAAACCGCACATTGCATGTTGAACCACCATACAGCAAGACATTCAGAGATGGTGGTCCAGATTGCTGTACACACCAGTACCTCCAATACCCAGTAGCACGTCCTCTTGCATTGATGCATGCCGGTATTCATCGTGGCATACTATCCACAAGTTCATAAAGCACTGTTGGTCCAGATTGTCCCACTCCTCAACGGCGATTCGGCGTAGATCCCTCAGAGTTCAAAATGGTTCAAATGGCTCTGAGCACTATGGGACTTAACATCTACGGTCATCAGTCCCCTAGAACTTAGAACTACTTAAACCTAACTAACCTAAGGACATCACACAACACCCAGTCATCACGTACTCCCTCAGAGTGGTTGGTGGGCCACGTCGTCCATAAACAGCCCTTTTAAAACTATCCCAGGCATGGTCTATAGGATTCATGTCCGGAGAACATGCTGGCCACTCTAGTCGAGCGATGTCATTATCCTTGAGGAAGCCATTCATAAGAGGTGCACGATGGGGGCGCGAATTGTCATCCATGAAGACGAATGCCTCGCCAATATGCTGCCGATATGGCTGCACTATCCTGTCTCTCTGTATGTGCTCCATGTCCGAACAACATCGCTTTGGTTCACTCTGAGACGCCTGGACAGTTCCCTTGTTGAGAGCTCTTCGTGGCGCAAAGTAACAATGCGGACGCGATCGAACCGCGGTATTGACCGTCAAGGCTCTCAGTCTGCTTTCGGCCAGTGAGCGGCGAGGACGTCTTGTTTACGTCCCGTCCGCAGAGTCGCGGTCCCGTCAGCAGAGTCGCGAGCGCGCGTAGTTTGTTTACTTCCTCGCCGCAGCTAATACTCGCGTCCGTTAACACTGAGTCGCCATGGCTCATTCGTACAGAAAAGCTACCATCAAGATCAGCTTCCAGCCCGACTACGCACGACCACGAGCCTTTGAAGTCGAACGATTCATCCGTGACGAAGTTCAAATACCAACACAGCACATCATCGGTATCCACCTTTCCATCACAAGTAGCGTCGTTTACGTCAAGATGGTCGATGACGAGTTATGTCACGCAGTTGTGAACAGATGCGCGAACACTCTCAAGTTCAAACACTCCGATGGTCACATCGGAGAGGTTACTGTTGACCATGCTGGACTAGGATTACGCACACTAAGAGTCTTCGAACTCCCTTTCGATGTACCACCGGACGTCGTTACCCCAGCTTTCCGCCCTTATGGGACGGTAATTAGCCACGTGGCCGAAAAATGGAACACCTTCGAGACGTACCAAGTCCTCAACGGCGTCCGACAAGTGAAAATTGAGTTAAAGAAACATGTGTTGTCCTACTTAGTCATAGGTGGCTGTCGAGCAATAATAATGTACGACGGCCAACCTCGTACTTGTTCTGGTTGCGGCCAGGAGGGTCATGTGCGCTCGGCGTGTATTCAACGTCGGGTTACACAACTTCCATTGCATGACACGACGCCACCTCCTACGCTCACGGCCCTCCCCCTCAATTACGCATAGGTGACACGATCGACCGTCGTGACAGACGACAATCCCCCCGGAAGACAGGAAGCGTTAGAATGCGCACCTGTCGCCGGTCCTGGATTGACCAACACCATTACGGTGTCTGCAGGGGTTGAAGAAAGCCGCCCATCGACTCCACATGAAGATTCGGACGAGAGAATGGAACTCGACGCTAGGGTTGTACCGACCTCTGCCTTTCTACATGAGGGGGATGACATACGGGAACCACAAACTCTTTCGGACACAGAAACCCACGTCCTCAAACAAAGGTCACCGAGAAAACATAAAAAGCGACGTCGCACACCCTCAGACGACTGCCTCCGGCGGACGTCTTCTCCAGTTGACGACCGGACGGCCGACGAAACGACGAGGAAAATGGATGACACGAGATCGCCGTCACCTGTCACTTTGTCTGATTTTGGCAAAACCGATTCTGCTCTCTCGGAAAAACGGATGGCCAGCACAGCGCCCGCCGTTGGTACACAACCGGAAACAACTGCGGATTCACCCTTAGTCACTCAGCCCACAAGTGTTCTACCGCAGCCACCGTTAACTTACGGACATTGGGCGGATGACATTGAAGATGATTCTACGGCCGTTGTGGTGGATGAGGAGAGGGGTCTCTCCTCCCACAGCTCGGCCCCTCCCGAGTAGCAACAGATGATGGCGCGGACGCGGCCAGCAGATCACAGGCCCCACCTTTTACGGCGACACTGACGGCGGCCCCCACCGCAGGAGACGATCTACAGACCTATCGCCTAACGACCATCAACATTAACACCATTCGGACACGTACGAAGTTGTCGCTGCTCCAAGACATGCTCAATGCAGCAGACGTTGACATTGTCTTTCTCCAAGAAGTCTTCGTCGCCGATTTCCCGGGTATGTATGGTTATACGGCTCATGTGTCCCACGCCTCGCCAACTAACAGTGGAGTCGCCATTCTCGTCAGAGAGGGCCTCGAGGCGGACGAAGTCCCATATCTCCCCGACGCTAGAGGAATGGCCGTAACGGTGCAAGGCGTCCGGTTTATCAATGTGTACGCCCCTTCCGGAACGAATCGCCGTCGTGACCGATCGCTCTTCTTCGCAGAAGGAATAGCATCGCTTTTTCAGGGCAGGCACTTTGACTTGATATTAGGGGGCGATTTCAATTGCACCCAAGCACCTAAAGATCAGCTGCCACGCCATTCACCGTGCCCCGAACTTGGGACACTCATCGGCGATCTCCAGCTGGTAGATACATGGGAACATGTCCGAGGAAATAGACCGGGATACACCCATTTCACAAGTCACTCGTCTAGTCGCATCGATAGGATTTACGTCTCCCGTTCTCTCGCGGCAACGGTGAGTGACGCGGAGGTGTGGCCAGTAGCCTTTACTGATCACGAGGCCTATATATGTGCCGTTACCCTTCGTCGCCAACGGGTGTGGCGCAGCCGACATCCCTGGAAATTAAACCTTGCTCATCTCGCTTCTCCGGATTGTCGACGCGCCATCGAAGACACGTGGAGTTTGTGCGTCCGCCGCCTCCCAACGTATCCTACGTCGATTAGTTGGTGGTTAACCTGCGCCAAGCCGGCCCTACGGCGAACCTTTATTGCGTATGATCGTGAGACTGCTGCTTGGAGGCGGCAGACCCTTGATTTTTATTTCACCGTTCTTCGCGAATGCGCCTCCTTGCCACCCACACCGGAACGACAGCTGACAGTTCAGCGTGCGAAAGCACAGATCGTAGCCCATATGCGCCGACACCTCGAAGGGACGATCGTCCGAGCGCGGACACAAGACAGACTCGCAACGGAACGACCCACCATGTACCACGTCATCCGAGAACGTACACTGCGAAGACGGGCGCTGATACATGCCATCACCACTGAGGACGGCCGTCATCACACCACACAACGCGATATTGCTGCAGCCTTCTTCGACCATTACACACGACTTTATTCTGCTCAATGTTCCGACCCGACGACGGTGATAGCAGTCTCACAACTGGTTTACGGCATTGTCCCACAGGATTTACAAACTGAATTATTGAACGACATTACGGAAGACGAAGTTATCGACGCCATCGGTAAAGGAGCGGCGAATAAGTCTCCTGGCCCCGACGGGCTCCCTGTGGAGTTTTATAGAACTTTCCAGTATTTACTGGCTCCCAAGTTAACAGACATCTGTCGGGAGCTTATGTCCCCCGCGGTGCCGCTCCCTGCGACCTTCGTAGAAGGAATAATTATACCGGTTCACAAACCTAAAGGTGGGGCTCGAATACAAGATTACCGCCCGCTAACACTCGTCAACTGCGATATGAAGATATTCACCATACTATTAGCAAACATTCTACGACCGACCCTACCTTCCGTCATCTCGCCAGATCAGACTTCCCTAGGGGGTATCAACAACGTCCACACAGTACTGTGTCGATACCGTGACTTAATAGCCCTAGCCAGGGCACGCCGCATCCCGGGAGCGCTGGCATCACTAGATTTTAGCCAAGTTTTGATCGAGTGGATCACGCGTACCTAACGTCCGTTCTCCAGCACATGCAGTACCCACAACAATTCACAGATGTCGTGATGCGCCTCCTCCGAGGGGCGACTTCCAAAGTGCTCGTTTACGGGCGTCTCTCGCAGTCCCTCCCGATTTTCCGCTCCGTGCGTCAAGGCTGCCCCTTGTCGACGTTACTATATGCTCTGGCACTGGAACCGCTCCTCTGTGGTCTCCGTCAGCGCCTCACCGGTCTTACCCTACGCGACGTCACATTTCGCTGTACAGCATATGCAGACGACCTGGTTCTCGTGTTCCGCCATCGCGACGATGTCAACAGAGCACTAGAATGGATTACCACGTACGGTGTGGCTTCCGGCAGCTGTCTCAACGTCGCCAAATCGGTCGCCATGGCCATAGGAGACGGGTTGACCCCTGCGTGTGTCGAACCCCTACAACTTCGTGGCACTATCAAATGTCTCGGAATAGAGTTTCACGACGACATACGGCGCACTGCGGCTCGTAACTACCGCCGCTTATTACAACAAATTCGGGTCCAGATCTTCGACCTTTGTCTGCGGACCCTCGACATTCTCCAAAGGACACACTTCGTCAATGTTTACCTCGCATCGCGCCTTCCACATATAGCGCGTGTTCTCCCAATACCGTTACTGATGGCTCGCCGTCTATTAGCGGCATTCGGAGCCTACGTCAGTACCGGCATGCTCTTCAAAGTCAGTTATGAGTCACTGACCCTTCCCCCAGAAAGGGGAGGTCTTGACCTAGTCCATGTCCACGACAGAGCTGTGGCCCTGTACGTCAGCTCACACATCAAGCTGTGGCGCCACCACCCGGACAGTTTGACAGGTTTGCTGTTGGAGTCCTTAGCTCCGCCCTCCCTTATGCCCCCACTGACGACGCAAGACATACCCCCACCCTTCTACTACTTCGGGAACTTTTACATTGAACAAAGCTATGTCCGTATCGCAGTACCACCGACGAAACAGGCGTCGGCGCGGGATATATATCATGTCCTACAGCAGAGGCGCCCACCAAACATCGTGGAGACCAAAAGCCCTCAGGTTAATTGGAAGGTGGTGTGGAAGACGATTCACGCGGTTCCACTGGACACAGCCGTCCGATCCACATGGTACATCACAGTCAATGGTAAACAGATCACCCGATCGCGCCTCCACAAGATAAACATGGCGGAATCGCCTCTCTGCGTAGACTGCGGGATACCAGACACGGAAGAATACCGTCTCACATGTGGCGCGGCAGAAGACGTATGGCGCTTGGTGCGACAAATTTTGTCGTATTTTCTACGAGTGACTCCGGAACACATTACACCTAGGTTTGTACTATTTCCGGATCAACAGTATTTCTCGCGCGCCAAGACCAACGCTGTCACGTGGATCCGTACGCATGCGGTACACTACTTATTTCACGATGGACCTAAAGATGTATTAGACTTTTGGAACTACCTACAAGAACGTCATTGCAAGATCGTACGGAACCCAAAATACAGACAGTATTTTTCTAATTACTTAGTGAGTGCCTTACGCGACGCTCCACGCAGCTGGATCATCCATAGGTAGGAGAAGATACCCATTGAGTGAGCTGACATGACTAAGTTCGATTCTCGGTGGAACAACATGATATACGTGAAGACATACCTGGATGAAGAAGCGTAAGGAGAGTAGCGACACACCCTTCTGCATCCTGTATGAAGCACTTTTTTTTTCGTTTTCCCCATATACATTGCCTCGGTGTAGGAACGTGCCGAGATATTGTTTTCTTTTTCTCAGAGCACGATGCGGTGTTAGATACATTTATTTTTGTTGTGGTACAAAGAAAAACCACATTAAGAATGTATTAAAAACAGCAAATAAAAATAAATAAATAAATAATAATTCCCACAAAAGATTTCCCCTTCCCATCCCTGACCCCTTCACGGACGAGGGGGACACTGCGACCAGGCCTCGGGTTACGACCCCTGATCGCTCTGCCTTCCCCGCCCTCCCCCACCTACAAAAAAAAAAAAAAAAAAAAGACACGGTTGAACTACAAACAGCACGAGCCGTGTACGTCCTTCCTGGTAGAATGACAAACTGATCGGCTGTCGGACCTCCTCCGTCTAATAAGCGCTGCTCATGCATGGTTGTTTACATCTTACGGTGGGTTCAAATGGTGCAAATGGCTCTGAGCACTATGGGACTCAACTGCTGTGGTCATCAGTCCCCTAGAACTTAGAACTACGTAAACCTAACTAACCTAAGGACATCACACACATCCATGCCCGAGGCAGGATTCGAACCTGCGACCGTAGCAGTCGCACGGTTCCGGACTGCGCGCCTAGAACCGCGAGACGGTGGGTTTAGCGACATCTTTGAGCAGTCAGAGGGACTGTGTCTGTGATACAAAACTTTTTTTTGATGTATGTATTTTAAAATGTATGTGAAAATTGTAAAATTTTACTTTTTAAAAGCGTGACATACATTTTTTAAAACTGCTCTTAACGTCATTATATTTTTTCCGCAAATAATATCAAAATCATGACTCGCTGATCATAACCATTATAGTTACAGACTAGCGTTGTAGTTACTGGCATCCTTATGAGAGCATATTTGCATTCCCCGAAAGGCATGTTTCCAGTGGTTGAACCGTATTTAGGCCGGCCTCTGTGCCCGAGCAGTTCTAGGCGCTTCAGTCTGGAACCGCGCGACCGCTACGGTCGCAGGTTCTAATCCTGCCTCGGGCATGGATGTGTGTGATGTCGATAGGTTAGTTAGGTTTAAGTAGTTCTAAGTTCTAGGGGACTGATGACCTCAGATGTTAAATCCCATAGTGCTCAGAGCCATTTGAACTTTCTATTTCCGTACAACCATTACCTTATGTTAGCAATGTAGATTCAAAAATGGTTCAAATGGTTCTGAGCACTATGGAACTTAACAACTGTGGTCATCAGTCCCCTAGAACTTAGAACTACTTAAACCTAACTAACCTAAGGACATCACACACATCCGTGCCCGAGGCATGATTCGAACCTGCGACCATAACGGTCACGCGGTTCCAGACTGAAGCGCCTAGAACCGCACGGCCACACCGGCCGGCAATATAGATTCGGGAAGAGTAACTGTAGTGGTAATGTACTAAAGTATTGTGCAGTCCTAAATGTGTGTGGAGCAGTGACCTGTGGAAATAGCCTGGAGTGGCACGGGGCTCTCGTGAAATTTCCGCTTCGTCACGGTGGGCACACGCAAATGCGGTCAGTGCACCGTTGGCCACAATCTGCGCCGCTAGCTCCAGTGCTGCGCTGCGCGAAAACACAGAACGCTGAGCCATGGCGATTGTCAGCTGGGAATTGCGCATAGACAGAGCCAACTCACAAACTTCCTTAGTTGCACAGCTCTCTAACTGAACACCCACACAACGTTCATCGTTCACAATCAATCTGCAAGTGTGAAATATTCATGATAACTGTCAGTTTATTGTGACGATTGAACAACACTCCGATACGACTACTTCGGTCCGTTATAGTTGGTATCAAATTCATGGCAGAATGTGTTTCCATAGCTGCCTAGTTCTTGTTCTACTCTGTCACAGTTGGCTTCGGATTCATAGCAGGCTGTGTGGTCTTAACCGTCTCACCTTTGTTCTGTACAACGGTCGATAAAGCTAGTTTTGAAGGTGCATATCGAGTCAGCGTTTCACAGAGTTTTGTGTTGACATTCCGATGCTGCGTCGCATTGACACATATCACCAATTCTTTATCATAATACCGTGATCCTGGAGTCTGTCGATGTTTATTGTCAACATTTCTCCATTTTGTAGTTCATACCGTTTCAACCGACAGAGTTTATACCCCATCTCAAATGTTGTCCGATATCTCTGGTGTGCTTTGATTTGGGTTTCCTAGCACTGACTGTTAGTCAGTTAACTGAAATTCTTTGACTGTGGCTCATTCATTTTTCTTTAATGCGTTTCAGTACTGGTTTTATTATTTCTGTACCCATATCTTCGACTCAGTATTCTTTTTAATCTTATGTAACTTTTGTCGTACCACAGGAAATGCATTCTACATTCTTCCGTTTGTCCCCTTATCCACATCTCCTTTTCATAAAGTGCGCAGCTCGTGGTCTTGCGGTCGCGTCTCGCTTCTCGAGCACGGGGTCCCGGGCTCGATTCCTGATTCCGTGGTTCAAATGGTTCAAATGGCTCTGAGCACTATGGGACTTAACATCTATGGTCATCAGTCCCCTAGAACTTAGAACTACTTAAACCTAACTAACCTAAGGACATCACACAACACCCGCCATCACGTGGCAGAGAAAATCCCTGACCCCGCCGGGAATCGAACCCGGGAACCCGGGCGTGGGAAGCGAGAACGCTACCGCACGACCACGAGATGCGGGCCCTGATTCCCTGCCTTGAAATGAGTGGGTGTTTGTGTTCTCCTCGTGATTTCATCAACATTCACTGAAGTGGAGAGATTGGGCTGAGCAATGGTTGGGAATTCGTACGGGCGCTGATAACCGCGCAAACCAAGCATCATCATCATCCTTTCCATAAATTTTTGTCGGAAGTCTAAAAGTTTTGTACAATTTAAGTTTTTCATCGTTCCTCGCTTCGGTATTCACTATATGGTCCAACCACCATTCGGAAATTTCTTCAGTTAAAAGTTAAGGGCTGAAAAGTCGTGTTCGATATATAAAGCTGCTCCCTGACGTTTTGTCACCAACTGTTGCCGCGCGGGGTAGCCGCGTGGTCTCAGGCGTCTTTCACGGTCCGCGTGGCTACCCTCGTCCGAGGTTCGAGTTCTCCCTCGGGCATGTGTGTGTGTGTGTGTGTGTGTGTGTGTCGTCCTTTGCGTAAGTTAGTTTAAGGTAGATTAAATAGTGTGTAAGCTTAGGGATCGATGACCTCAGCAGTTTGGTCCCATAAAACCTTACCAATACCTAACTACCTATCTCCAACTGTTTTCAATTTATTTAACTAGTTCTTCGAACAGGGGGCGCTGCAGACGGCCAGTAAGAGGCCAGCTAAGTGGTATCGCTATGTGGATGATACCTTGGGGGATCCACACTGATGAACTGAATGTCTCCTTGGTGCACCTTAATGGTATTAACCCAAAGATACAGTTTACAATACAGAAAGAGATTGTCACCTTAATTTTCTGGTTGTTTCTCTAATTGAACGGTGGACGGGACTCTGAGCCATAAAGTGTACAAAAAGGACACAGACGCTGATCGACACTTCCACAAGGAATCAAACCATCATCCGAAACAACAAAGAGGTCTTATTACAACTTTGGTTGACAGAGATAACAAATTCTGCGAGCCGATTTATTCGCAGGAAAAATTAAATCACTAACAATCGGCCTTCAGGAAAAATGGATATGTTAGTAAAGAGACTGATCGAGTATTCCATCAAAGAAGAGAAGAAGCTGGAAGTGCTGAGCAACAGCGGCTGCCATTTCGAAAAGTTTTTTTCCCGTTCATAAATAAAATTACGGATCGTATCGGGGACGTTTTAGCCAATTATGGTGTCGATATTTTAGACCCAGCAAGAAGGTTAAGGAACGTTTAAGAACAGTAAAAATACACAATACCGCCTAGCATCTATTGCGGTACGTAAAATTGTGTTTACTTGCGGACAAGTGTACGAAAAGAAGTCTCAACACCAGCATAGCTAAACACAGAAGGAACTGTAGTATGGGATATACCGAAAAACCGGCCCTAGAAGAACATATTTTTCTAGATAGGAACCACGAAATAAAATTTTAATAGGAAAGAAGAATATCTCAAGTTAGATAAAATATGGATGGTGCCTTTGCGCCAACAAAATGGTAACCGATTATTTTTAATAGAGAATGATGGTGCCATCTAGAGAGAGTCACACAGTCGGCCCTCTACACGCTCTGTAACTGCGGGCGTTCTCCAAGCCGTTTTACGTCGGATGATGTCTCCCGTAGTTGGAGACGAAACGTCAGGGAGCACCTTTATGCAGTATATCGACCACGGCTTCTCAGCCTGGAAGTTTTAACCTAAGAAGACACCGGTCGTGAAAACCTACATTGCATCATTCGGATATTGGTTTAATTTATTAGCAACATCATAATTTTTCTTAACATATGATATCTTCCACTTTTAAAATTGAAATTCTGATTCTTATTCAGAGATGACGTAATTGAGAATAATTTTTGATATCCTTCCAAGTTCCCATTAAACATAATAGATTTTGATATACAATAGAACGAAAATCATAACCAGTAGTAACTTGGCTGATTTATGTTGTATGCAAATAAATTTGAAGTATCTAAAGTCAACAACATCATTTTTACTTTTAATTTCCATGAATTCACAACATCTTTCGTTTGGAAGTTGAACAAGAATGGTGACAGGCTGCCTCCCTAGCATAGATTTCTGTTATTAGTGTCTTCATTTTCCATCAAATTACTTTAGAGCGTTCCTGGTGCTATCCTTAGTTATATGTCTGATTTTTCTAACCTCCATTTTTCCTCCATCTCCATCGTCACTGTTTTTAGCGATTTTGTCTTTGGTCTTTTCATTTGCCTATAAATAAAGTAGTTGTTCTTCTTCAGGTGTTCATAAAGTACATTTTCTGTTCATAAAGCTTGTATTTACGCTGTCTCAAATATCGTAACAGGAAATTTAACCCACTCATTTCCTTTCTGAACTCCTCTGACATTTTATCGGTGTAATTTAAACTGTGTAATATGTCACTTATTGAAAACAGTATGGTAAATCAATCAAATGGATACCGGGTAGCAATTTTTTCCTGAGTGATATTTTGAAAGCACCCTTGTTGTCCTCAAGCTACAATTATTTGACAACACAGTGACTACTTTTGTAAATATCACTGAACAAAAAACTGCAACCAGACATATATAACCCGCCAGGGCATCCGAGCGCGCTAACGCGCTGCTTCCTGGACTCGGGTAGGCGCGCCGGCCCCGGAGCGAATACGCCCGGCGGATTAACGACGAGGGCCGGTGTGCCGGCCAGCCTGGATGTGGTTTTTAGGCGGTTTTCCACATCTGCTAGGTGAATACTGGGCTGGTCCCCACGTTCCCCCTCAGTTACACGACTCGCAGATATCTGAACACGTTCGCACTATTCCATGAATTACACTGGTCGCAGACTGCAAGGGTACACTAATTCCGTCCTGGGGGGTACGGGGTGGCGGCAGGAAGGGCATCCGGCCACCCCTTTCCACTAATCTTGCCAAATCTGTTCCTAACAATGCCGACCCTGCGCCAGTGCGGGACATGGCACCAGTGATTTGGAGTACACTGCAGACAGTTCACTGAGAAGCCCTTAAACATCCTCCATACAGTTCTGATGTCTCCACATGCGATCACCATATTTTGTGGAGCCCTGAAGCAAGATATTCGTTAATTCCAACTGCTAATCCCCCCTCTCTGCCCATCCCGTCCTCCCCCCCCCTCTCTGCCCACCTCTTCCATCCCACTGCACTCTGTCCGTCTCCTCATGCCCCTGTCTCCATCGATCTGATTCTCCCATCTCTGTTCCCCCTCTGTCCAACTCATCCTCCCCCTCTCCTCGTCGTTCCCTCTATCTCGTCTCCTCCTTCCCCATTTCCCTCTCCATCTCCTTCTCCCAGTCTCCCTGTCCATCTGCTGCTTCTCAGTCTGTCTGTCCATCTCCTCCTCCCTTCTATCTTCCCCTCTTCCGTTCTTTGTCCACTTCTCCCTCCCCTCACATTATCAATCTCCTCCTCTCCCTACTGTGTCCATCTCTTGACTTGCCTTCTCTCTGTCCATCACCTCCTCCCCCTTCGTTTCCACATTATCATCACCAACCCTAACAGGAGGTTTGCTAGTTCTGACCCCTACAGTATCCAGAACGAAATTTTCATTCCGCAGTGGAGTGTGCGCTGTCATGAAACTTGCTGGGAGATTAAAAAAGTATACCGGACCGAGACTTGAAATCGGAAACTTGGCCTTTCGCGGGCATCTGATCTACCAACTGATCTACTCACTCACGACTCGCGACCCCTTCTCAGAGTCTTACTTCTGCCAATACCTCTTCTCCTTTGAAGGTAGGAGACAAAATACTGGCGGAAGTGAAGCTGTGAAGACGGGTGATGAGTCGTAATTGGGTAGCTCAGTTGATACAGCACTCGCACGTGAGGGGAAATGGTCCCAAGTTCCAGCCTCGGAATGGCACACAGTTTTATTCTGCCAGGAAGTTTCCCCACTGTATTCCTTTCCAGATAGTAGTTTAGTGGAAACCTATCCGAGGTTAAGGTGTTGCTTTTTATGTGTAGCTTTGCCCATACTTCACCTGAATCTCGAACGAATTTCGCTCTGCAGTTTAGTTTTCACACATCTTAATGTTGATGACGTCATGCGTCCTAAACTATATATTGTAAAATGATACAATTTTGCAGGTACATCCAGTGATATATGTGAATATTGTCTGCAAAATATGTTGCTAATAGATCCACTAGTCATCAAGTAAAACTAAAACGTCATGGCTGTCGTGACAGTTTTACTGCATTAACAGCGAAAATGTAGTAAGCGATGAACTATTTTTCTTTTCATCATTCTGTGTGGGGTGTCAACGAGAAAAAGTTTCGAGGAGGTTTAAAATTATGTTTAACGTTTATTGAAAATCATTGAGTGCTCTTATACTGTAATATTGGATGAGTGAATGGCTATTTGCACGTCGACAGCTACAATACTTTTTCACATTCACCCCCACTCGTTTAAGGGGGAGTGGTTCTTATCCCCATAGTGATTCTTCCCAGACAGTTAATGATGTGTCTATCAAGTTTGGTTGAAACCGATCTAGAAGTCCAGGAGGAGATGTGGAATATACGTATGTACACACACACTTTCATAATATGTATGAACAAGTAATGGATGTTCTGCAACATTTCTGTGTTAACCCACACATTGGTCGGAGACTAGCAGCTAGCAGACTAGGGCATTATCGTCCCACGCGTTGGCTGCCGTTAACAGCACAACACAAACAGTTACGATTGGTGTGGTGCCGTGACCAGGGAGCTTGGGCATAAGCAGCCAGGAACAGCGTCACAGTGCGTTCAGCAATGATATGAGCCTCTGCAATATCCCGGATGACTATTTTTGTACGAGTACAACGGCCACTTGGAGAGAGGTCTCATTCTTCCAATGTTTTGAAGAAGTGCAGTGATGTAATTCGTGCGTCATGGCGTCGGTATCCATAAGGTATCATTTCAGGTCACGGCTTGTAGTGATTGAGGGACCTCCGATGACAGATGGTATGTCACGAACATCCTGTGTCCTCTTGTGTTACCTCTCATGCGAAATTATCGTGCTGCCATTTTCCAACGGGACAATGCTCGTCCTCATATGGCACGTCTCCCTGTGGACGTTGTGTTGAAGTACTCCTGTGGTCAGAAAGATCTCCAGATCTGTCCCTGATAGGACATGTATGAAACCAGCTCGGACGCCGGCCGCTGTGGCCGAGCGGTTCTAGGCGCTTCTTTCCGGAACTACGCGGCTGCTACGGTCGGAGGTTAGAATCCTGCCTTGGGCATGTATGGTGTGAAGTCCTTAGATTAGTTAGTTTTAAGTAGTTCTAAGCCTAGGGGACTGATGACCTGATATTTTAAGTCCCATAGTGCTTAGAGCCATTTGAACCAGTTCGGACGTCAACTCTGTTCCTGTGCCAGTATCCCAGATGCCAAAGACCAGTTATAACAGTTGTGGGACAGTTTGCCTCAGGGGAGGATACAACAGTTTTATGACGCTCTTCCCAACTGAATCAGTCCATGCATCAAGGTCAGAGGTGGTATCACGTTATACTAATAAGTGAGCTTACATTGCCAAGGTCTATGTAAATTTGACTCGACTTTCTAATCACTGCCGGCCGGAGTGGCCGAACGGTTCTAGGCACTACAGTCAGGAACCGCGCGACCGCTACGGACGCAGGTTCGAATCCTGCTTCGGGCATGGATGTGTGTGATCTCCTTAGTTTCGTTAGGTTTAAGTAGTTCTAAGTTCTAGGGGACTGATGACCTCAGAAGTTAAGTCCCATAGTGCTCAGAGCCATTTGAACCATTTTTTTTAATCACTGCCATAACGTTATATATTCTCCCAACCCGTGAAGTTTCATTTCGTTCCTCCTCCCCTCATGGGTGCTTTACTTTCTTTTGTAGGTGTGTGTGTGTGTGTGTGTGTGTGTGTGAATATCACAACCAGCATAAGATGACTTAAATTAGTTTAATATTTCAGTGTCATGAGGACTTTAGTGTTTTTCCTGAATTTCTAAAAGATACTGCTCTGGGTGATTTCCGCGATGAAGCTGGCATGAAAGTCAGTGATGCAGAAACCATTTCGTGCAGCACACACAATGGTTAGAAGCAGCAGTGCTTAACAACTACATCATACTCGATCCCTGCAAGAGGGTTTTGGATTCAACCTGCCAACAAGACGGTGGAGGATTTTGAACCGCATTTGAACCGTTGAAGAAAGATGTGGAGTCACAGAAATGGGGATGGAAGACCTTTCTACACTGCTGGCCACCGTAAATGCAACACCCTGAAGGAAGCATCCGAATCAAGTGAAATTTACACCATGAGTTTGCAGCGATGAGATATGCAACTGATTAGAATTTCAGCGCAGACGCACATCACGCGCGCCTGTGGCGCCACCTCATAGCGCCATTTAAGGCTTGGCGATTTCGACGAGTGTACGTTCGGCACGTGTGTTTACCTTGTGGTTGTTTCACAAGACGATCAGTTATGCCTCGTAGACAACAGCGAACATCTTTTGATCAAGTATCCGAGTTCGACAGAGGAAGGATAGTGGCTTACCGAGATTGTGGATTATCATACAGAGAAATCGCTAGTCGTGTTGGACGAAACCAAACAACTGTAATGCGGATATGTGACCGTTGGATGCAGGAGGGTACGACGGACCGACGTGGTCGATCGCATTCACCTCGGTGCACCACTGCACGTGCTGATAGGCAAATTGTGCGCATGGCAGTGACGGATCGCTCAGTGACATCCCGAACCATAGCACAGCACATTGCGTCTGTAACCCATCATCCAGTGTCTGCGCGTACCATTCGACGCCGTTTACAGCAGAGTGGTCTGTCCGCAAGACGTCCATTGCTTCGTCTACCACTGACGCAGAACCACAGACGTCTCCGTCGCCAATGGTGTGATGACAGACGGATGTGGACGGCAGAATGGAATGACGTTGTCTTTACTGACGAGGCACGCTTCTGTCTGCAGCACCACGATGGTCGGATTCGAGTGTGGAGACACCGTGGAGAGAGGATGCTGGACAGCTGCATTATGCACCGCCACACTGGTCTTGCACCGGGTGTTATGGTATGGGGCGGTATTGGATATTACTCTCGCACGCCTCTAGTACGCATTGCCGGTACTTTAAATAGCCGGCGCTACATATCCGAGGTGCTGGAGCAAGTTGTCCTTCCGTACCTTCAGGGCTCGGCCACAGCCATATTTCAATAGGATAATGCGCGACCACACGTGGCACGCATTGTCCAAAGGTTCTTCGTCAATAACCAGATTGAATTGCTCCCCTGGTCGGCTCGCTCTCCGGATCTTTCGCCGATAGAAAACATGTGGTCCATGGTTGCTCAACGAGTGACCCAGATTACATCCCCAGCTGCCACACCAGATGATCTTTGGCAACGTGTGGAAGCTGCTTGGGCTGCTGTACCCCAGGAACACATCCAACGTCTCTTTGACTCAATGCCGAGACGTGTGGCAGCGGTGATCTCCAACAATGGCGGCTACTCTGGCTACTGATTCTGGCAGGAACCACATGTCACAGACGTCTGTAAACGTAATCATTTGATACTTGGTCAACATGTTATCTACAAAATAAATTTTGTTGTGCTACCTCTTGTCTTTCTTGGTGTTGCATTTACGGTGGCCAGCAGTGTATAATGCATCTGAGTGAAGGACAGTGAAATGTGGAACATATAGTCTCCTGTGTCTTCTTAATTGAATTACAAATACGTTATAAGCTGATCAAGCTTCGCGCACAAAAATCGGGAGCTGGACATAGATCTCTGACTGACATTGTTTGGATCAATTATTTCTGTACATTACTTTATGTTCTAATACGTGTACATAACCTGTGTATGGGCACTTTTGTTTAACGGTCTTGTAACACAGATCGACGATTCGTAACTTCTTTTTAGCTTTTGGTTTCATTTCTGAATTGGTAGGAAGACTGCGGTTTAACGTTCCGTATACGACCACGTTGTTAGACGGATAATTTCGGATTGGGAAAGGAAATCGGGAGAATCCTCCTCAAAGGAACCATCCAGGAATTTTCCTTTAGTTATTTTGAGAAATCAAGGAAAACACAACGCATAATTGTGGAACGGTGATTTGAACTGCCATCCTACTCAGACGAAAGTCACAATCTGGATGAACGCAGAGGTCAATTAAGTGTTTGAACGTATTGGAAAACAAAAGAAGCGAGAAAACCTATCAGCGATGTTTTGCCACCTACTCAATTGCAAAGACTATTCACAGAATAAATAAGAACTGTAATAATATTGAAGAGAAATATTAGACGATATTGGTACCAGAGCATTTAGTTTTCTTCGTCTTTTAGTTACGGTGTCTTTATTTGGTCCCACCTGACAACTTGGAAGACAACTTGTTTTTGATGAAGAGTTATTCTAAAATATGGGTTTGGACTAACTTAAAAAAAAAAAAAAAAACAAAGAGAGAGAGAGAGAGAGAGAGAGAGAGAGAGAGAGAGTACGACGGGTGATGTATTTTTTGCCTGCTCTTTGAATACACAGAAAATGTTATTTTGTATGTAAAAGCAATCTTTCACAATTTTTTCTACTAGAGACTGGACAGCAGTTATGTGACTTACAATGAATTCTGTACTGCGCACACTATTCATTAATGTAATAACATTTAAAGCCAGTAATTCATCCTGCTATGTTGTTATCAGGATTTTCATTTACAATGTAAAGAGAGAAGGTTAGGACTGAAGCTCCTGCTGACTTCGAGTTCATTAGGAAAGAAGCACAAGCGTGGACTGAAGAAATCAACCGTGGTAGTGGGCTGAAGAGACCAACTGTAGTATTTTCGAACAAAATATACCGATACTTACCTGAAGTGATCAAAAATACAATGAAAAACTTAAATCTGGTGTTCTGGATGGCTACTTCAACTCCTATCCTCGTTAACACGAATCAGAATCTTTCATTGCCATTGGCCACATACAGTAGAAGAGGCTTTCTTAATATTATCAGTTAATATCTTAATAATACCAAGTTGTAGTTGCACTTAAATTATTACAATTACCTTTACAATTGATGTACAGATTAAATATCTTACAAACAGCTATAATTTTAAATATTAATGCCAATATTGTCCATATCATAGAGCTCTTTCATACTGTATAATGTGTTTTTGTCAGCCAGTCATACAATTTTGTTTAGAATTTTTTGAATGGCAGGGATCGAGTTGTATGGGACCAGAAATATCGAAGACAAAATAGTTATACTGCTGAAACTTGATCATGTTACGGTGCTATCAGCTAGTCTGTCCTTTTAATCAGCAAAAACTAAATTGCTATATCTATCCGGACCGTCACACAGGAATTCCAAACTGCATCAGGATTCACTGTAAGTACCTTGACAGTTAGGCGGGGGTGAGAAAACTTGGATTTCATGGTTGAGCGGCTGCTCGTAAGCCACACACCACGTCAGTAAATGCCAAACGACGCCTCGCTTGGTGTAAGAGACGTAAACATTGGACGACTGAACAGTGGAAAAATGTGTGAAGTGAAGAATCACGGTACACAATGTGACGATCCGATGGCACCGTGTTGGTACGGCGAATGCCCATTGAACGTCATCTACCAGCGTGTGTAGTGCCAACAGTAAAATTCGGAGGCGGCAGTGTTATGGTGTGGTTGTGTGTTTCATGGAGGGGGCTTGCACCCCCTGCTGTTTTGCATGGCACTATCACAGCACAGGCCTACATTGATGTTTGAAGCACCTTCTTGCTTCCCACTGTTGCAGAGTAATTCGGGTATGGCATTTGCACCTTTCAACACGATCGAGCACCTTTTTATAATGCACAGCCTGTGGCGGAGTGGTTAGACGACAATAATATCCCTGTAATGGACTGGCCTGCACAGAATCCTGACCTCAATCCTGTAGAAGACCTTTGGGATGTTTTGGAACGCCGACTTCGTGCCAGGCTTCACCACCAACCGACATCGATACCTCTCCTCAGTGCAGCACTCCGTAAAGAATGGGCTGCTATTCCCCAACAAACCTTCCAGCACGTGATTGAACCTATGCCTACGAGTGTGGAAGCTATCCAGCACCATATTGAATTCCAGCATTACCGATGGGGGGCGTCACGAAGTTGTAAGTGATTTCTCAGCCAGGTGTCCGGATACTTTTGATCACATAGTGTATTAGATGTGCTGCTTTTTAGAAAGATACAGTTATGCTCCTTATTTTTTATGTTTGGTGCTCTGATTTGTTTCTTTCAGAGTGTTGACTGCAGTTGCCGCAAGTCTGTGGGGGTCTAAATATAAATTGTAGCCAGGCAATATTAAACGAAAACATGCCGAAACTACTGTCTTTGTGTGTGTGTGTGTGTGTGTGTGTGTGTGTGTGTGTGTGTGTGTGTGTGTTTGTGTGTGTGTCTAACAAAAAATCTCTGGTTTCATTGTTTGCAGATGGCTCAACTAATTCATATTCTCTGATAATTGTAATAGTAACCCCGGCCAGTTACACGTAAATTGAGGGGAATACCGCAGGTTGGCATAAATTTTAAAAGAATTTCTGTTTTCTGTTCATTTATGTTGAAGTTAGTCACAAAGGTGTAGGTTCGACTTCAGTACTGATCAGATCGATGTCCTAAAGGCAAATTGTCTGAAGAACTTTGGAGCGCTGTATTTAAGTGAGTACAATCTTTTCTGGTTATTCTTACCCAACTGTTTGAACGCATGCACATACTTTTATCATAAGGATTCTAAAATTCTTACGGTCAGATTATTCGATGAAACTCTTTACGGTTGGTCTACCTTCTAAGTCGGCCAGGCTAACGTTAGCGAGACGCAACGTCACGACTCTTCCCGGTACTTTCCCATCTGCATGTTGTTTGCTGTACGGTTCTTCAAGCAGGTTTCATAAATTACGCAGCATTTTTTCTTCCTGGAACCCCTTCCTAAGCTTCAGCGTTCCAGAGCTGACGCAATGCCAAGAATACTATGGCCGAAGGTTGCCTTCTCTGATTTGCACATTTGCCTCATATCTTCCAAGAATGTAACAGATAGGCATCGAATTGAACTGGTTGCTATTTGAGAAGATTCTTCACTGTTTGGATTCTTTACACAGTACAATAACTGTTTTATCTGTCTCTTTCTCTGAACAGCCTACAATGATTAGCTTTATTTTAGTCATTAATATGCACACCGGACAGAAATGTATACACACACACGCCTTGTAATACCGCCTTCAACCTTCATAATGACCTCTTTCAGCGAGGAGTCCAGAAGTTTCTTCACATATCCAACTGAAGCCACTCGCTGATTATGCGATCCCGTAGGGCCGCTAAATTACCGATTGCTACGTTTCATCCGCTGTTTCAGATAGTCTCATATATTATTATCTACAGCAGAAGTTTTCAAACTGTGCATCGCTCTCCCACGTTAGTCGCGGTCTTACAATACGAGCATCGAGGTGACTTCATCAGAATAATTATTTGATTTATTTGCTTTTTGAGTAAATGAACACGTGTGCGCCAGTCATTATATCTAGCAGGCCGCAAGTGTTGTTGCTATGGTAGCGTGGTAGATGACAGTCGAATCTTACTGTGTGACGCATTTGTTTTTGTTTAATAACAGTTTGTAGGGTAGTTTGGTCGAATGTAGATTGTTTTTAACTGTAGTTTGTCTTCTTATTTTGTGTTTCTTTATCAACATGGACAAATTTTTAAATGTTTGTACAAAATATGATAGTCCGCAGCTCGTGGTCGTGCGGTAGCGTTCTCGCTTCCCACGCCCGGGTTCCCGGGTTCGATTCCCGGCGGGGACAGGGATGTTCTCTGCCTCGTGATGACTGGGTGTCGTGTGATGTCCTTAGGTTGGTTAGGTTTAAGTAGTTCTAAGTCCTAGGGCACTGATGACCATAGATGTTAAGTCCCATAGTGCTCAGAGCCATTTGAACCATTTGAACAAAATGTGATATTTCAGATGTATCATGAAGTTCCAAAGTCGCGAACAGTGGAAAATACATGAAGTGCTTTCACGTAATAATGTCTTGAAAAAGGTGCATGGATTCAGGAACGAACTTTACTGTTACCTTGTTCCGGAGAAATATTTGAGTTTCGAGAAGTTCGTAGAGAGTGACTGTTTTGAATATGGCATATTTTTGTGACACCTGTAAAAGACTCAGTTCAATGAATTTGTCCATTCAAAGTAATGCGAGAAACATTCTGTAACTGTCAGACAAAATTTTAGCCTTTAGAAAGAAACTGCTATTGTGAAAGAAAAACTTGGATGATGATGATAATGATGATACGAGGACGTGCTGCAAAGTAATACCTCCGAATTTCTTATGTGAAAACTCTTAAAGCTTTTTAAATAAAACAAACATTATTAACAATCTACATCTTCATTCTCCATGTCTACATATTTATTTCTCAGCATAGTCAACATGGCGATGAACATATCTCTACCAACGAGGGACCACTTTGTTGATACCGTCATTGTAGAATGCTTGACTTTGTTGACAGAGCGACAACCTCACCTCTGCTTGTAACGCTTCATAACTACCAAAGAGAACTCCTCGAAAGTGTCCTTTAAGTTTTAGAAATAGATGAAAATCGGATGGAGCCAAGTCGGGACTGTATGGAAGATGATCGATGACAGCACTCGCGTGTGGTCTGGAATCGTCATACTCAAGGAGTGGGTGCTCCATGTGTGGACGAACTCTTCCAATTCGGAACTCGATTATAGGACGCTGTTCCTCACCCACCGACATAGTTACATTACACACCGCCATGTTAAACGCTACAATTCGGAACTCTCTAGCGGCAGAGGGCTGCTAATATGTAGACATGAAGACGACAGATGTAGAATGTTAATAAAGTTAGTTTTGTTAAAAAGCTATAAGAGTTTTCACATAAAAATTTAGGAGGGATTTCTTTTCAGCAGGCCCTCATAAGCTATGTTTCCCTGCTCTTCCGACAGTTTTAGAAGACAATGACTTTCAGTTGAGCTGAGAACTGAAACCTATATTTGTAGATCATTTAACTGAACTCAGTGATTAATTTCAGATGTACTATTCAGAAAATTTGATCAACACAACTGGATCAATGATACTTTTAGTACAGAACTTCCATCAACAATTACCACTGAGGAAAAAGAGCAATTTCTTGATCTTTCTTCAGACTCTACATCAAAATCGAAATTCGTTTCACTACTGCACGAAATTTGAAGCTAGGTTGAAGTTGGAGTATCCACAAGTAGATAAAAAAGGACTACGAGTTCTGATACCTTTTGCAACTTCCTATTGATGTGAAGTAGGTTTTTCAGCATTAGCAGCCATCAACACGAAATATAGATGGCGGATAAGTGTGGAGAAAGAGATGCGAATCGCAACTTCCAGTATTGTACCGAAATAGAGGAACTGTCAGTAAAGAAGCAAGCTAAGCCTTCGCATTGACCTCGTCGCGTTATTCATGTGTAACAACATTCAGAATTAATTGAAAAGAAATATGTCAACAGTAATTAAAGAAATAACTTCCTTGCTCACGTTTTTAAAAACTTAAATTTATTTACTCGACTCTTCCAGTCGGATGTCATGGGTGAAAGTAACCACGGGTAGTTACGTTCAGGTAAAGATAGCCGTGAAACGAAAATATTTGAAAACCATTAATCTACAAAATTAAGATCGTATCGTTTAATGGCCCAGTAGCGGTGCAACACAATGCCTAATAGGGTTTGTGATATCAGGAACGTATGCGTGCAGGGCTCTGAACACAGCTGCTCTCGTGGGAGTGTTCATAACACACTAGTCATAAATATGTAGTCGAAAGAGTGACACCTGGTCACAGAGATCACAACTCGTCGGACCACTCTACATGCCTCCAGTCAACTATAGTCCAATTTCTGTGTTGTTCGACCCATTGAAGACAGTCAGCTTTATGTACCGCTGGCGTTAATGGCTTTTTGGGAGGCATCGGACGCCACATACCCATTACATGCAGTTCCATTCGCTATGTTTGCTTGGAAACTGGTTGAGATTCTCCTACATTCACTAACAAGAGCAATGCTTGTCGAGTCTGAAACTATTTGTCGTAGACAATGCGTGACACTTGTCTCGAGATCTTGTTGGTTAAGATCTATAACTACATCTACATGACTACTCTGCAATTCGCACTTACACTGAGGTGACACAAGTTGTGGGATACCTCCTAATATCAAGTTAGATCTCCTTTTACCCGGCGTCTTGCAGTAACTCGATGTGGCATGAACTCAACAAGTCGTTAGAAGTCCCCTGTAGAAATATTAAGCAACACAGCCTCTATAGCTGTCCATAATAGTGAAAGTGTTGCCGGTGTATAATTTTGTGCACGCACTGACCTCTCAATTATGTCCCATAAATTCGATGGGGCTCACGTTGGGCGATCTGGCTGGGCAAATCATTCGTTCGAATTGTACAGAATATTTTTCAAAGCAATCGCGAACACCTGTGTCTGGGTGATATGACGCATTGTTATCCATAAAAATTCCGTCATTGTTTGGGAACATGACGCCTGCAAATGGTTTCCAGGTAGCTGAACGTAACCGTGGATCCAGTCCACTCCATGTTAACACAGCCGACACCATTATGGAGCTACCACCAACTTGCACAGTCAAAGCCTTGTTGACAACTTGGGTCCATGGTTTCTGGAGGTCTGCGCCAAACTGGATCACTTCCATACCGACTTAAATCTGGACTCATCTGACCAGGCCAGCCCATACGGTCACGAGCCCAGGAGAGGCGCTGCACACGATGTCGTGCTGTTAGCAAAGGCACTCGCGTCGGTGGTATGCTGCCATCGCCTATTAACGACAAATTTGGACGTACTACCCTAACGGAAACGTTCGTAGTACGTCCCATATGGGTTTCTGAGGTTATTTCAGGTAGTGTTGGTTGTCTGTTAGCACTGACAGCTCTACGCAAGCGTCGCTGCTCTCGGTTGTTAAGTGAAGGCTTTCGGCTAATGCGTTGTCCATGGTGAGAGGTGATGCCTAAAATGTGTTGTTTACGCTGTTGGTCGCGGAATATTGAATTACCTAATGATTTCCGAAATGGAATGTCCCATGCGTCTATCTCCAACTACCATACCGCGTTCAATGTCCGTTAATTCTCGTCGTGCGGCCATAATCACGTCTGAAATCTATTCAAATGAATCACCTGAGTACAAATGACCGCTCCGCCAATGCACTGTCCCTCCATACTTGAGTGCGCGATATTACCGCCATCTGGCGAGCGAGGTGGCTCGGGAGAACAACGGTTTATACCCGCGTCAGACCATCGAGTTTTAGGTTTTCCGTGGATTCCCTACACTGCTCCAGGAAAATGCCAGGGTGGTTCCTTTGAAAGGGCACGGCCGATTTCCTTGCCCACCCTTGAGACAATCTGAGCTCTTGCTCTGCCTCTAATGACCTCGATGTCGACGAGACGTTGTACCCCATCTCCCATCCTACCTTCCATTACTGCTATCTGTATGTGTGCATATAACTATCCTATGACTTTCATCAGCTCAGTGTAAGTGTCTGGAGAGGTTTCATCGAACAACTTTCGCTTTACTTCTATACCGTTCTATTCTCTAACAGAGCGCGGGAAAAGCGAACACTTTAATCTATTATTACGAGCTTTGAAATCTCTTATTTCATTACAATGATCATTTCTCCTTATGTATATTGGTGTCAAAATATTTTCGCGTTAGGAAGAGATCGTTGGAAATTGACATTTCGTGAAAATATTTCGCCGCGACGGTAAAAGCCTTCGTTTTCTTAACGATTGCCACCCCAGATCGCGTATCATGCCCATGGCTCACTCCTTTATTTCGCAATATTACAAAACAAGATGCCATTTTTAAAACTTTTTCGATGTCTTCCGTCAATTAAATCTGGTAAATATCGCATACTGCACAGCAATACTCTAGCGTAGGACGGACAAGCGTAGTGTGGGCCACCCGTTTAATAGAACTGTTCCGTCTTCTAAGTGTTCTGTAAATAAAACGCAGTGTTTGGTTTCCCTTCCCCCACAACATTATCTATTTGGCTGTCCCAATTTAAGTTATTCACAATTGTAATTCCTAGGTATTTAGTTGAATTGATAGCCATTGGATATGTGCGATTTATCGTGTAACCGAAATTAAAGGATTCTTTTCCATTCCCATGTGGATGATCTCACACCTGTCATTGTTCCGAATCAATTACCAATTTTCGCACAATACAGGCATCTTGTAGAAATAATTTTGCAGTTGTTTTTCAGATCACTTTACAAGACAATAAATGACAGCTAATCTGCAAACAACTCAAGATGGCTGCTCATGTTGTCTCCTACATCGTTTATATAGGTTAGGAACAGGAGAGAGCCCATAACATGTCTTCGGGAGACGCCAGATATGACTTGTCTTTTACTCAATGACTTTCTCACAGTTACTACAAACTGTTGCTTTTCTAATAGATCACGAATTTAGTCGAACAACTGATACGATACTCTACAGCCACGGAATCTGATTACAAGCCGCTTGCGAGGAATGATATCAAAAGCCTTTTAGAAATCTAGCAATGTGCAAGCAGTCTGAGATCGTCTGTCGATAGCACTCATTACTTCGAGAGAATGAAGAATTAGTTGTGTTTCACGAGAACGATATTTTCTGATTCCTTACTGACTGTATGTCAGCAGATTTATTGTTTTCCGCTAGGTAATTCATAATATTGGAACACAGTATTCCGCAAGTTTCAAAATCCTACTGCAAATCGACGTTAGGTGTATGTGTCTGTAATTCATCGCATTACTCCTACTTCTATAATTTGGACCGGAGGATTTGCCTTTATTAAGTGATTTAAGCTGGTTTGCTACACAGGGGATATCTACTAAGTTACTCATGTTGGAAGCAGTTCTTGATTCGAATTCTGGATTACTTACTTCGTCATCTTTGGTGAAGAATCATATTTAATAGCTGCGCTGCCACGGCGCTTCATCAGTAACATTACTTTCGCTGTTGCGCTGTGAAGGTATTGAAAGGGTCTTCCTGTCGGTGCACTTCACATACGACCAGAATCTTTATGGACTTTTTACCAGATTTCGAGACAGTGTTTCGTTGTGGAAACTATTAAAAGCATTTCACATTGGAGTTCGTGATAAATTTCAAGATTGTGTTAAGCGTTACCAGTCTTGCGGATTTTGCGTTCCTTAGATATGGCATCCTTTTTTCGTTGTCTCTGAAACAATGTTCTGAACTGTTTTGTGTACTATGGGAGATTAGTTCCGTCTGTTAATTTATTTGGTATAAATCTCTCCATTGCTATTGATACTAGTTCACTCAATCTAAGCCACATCTGCTCTACACTATCATCATTACTTCGGAAGGAATGGAGCCTATCTCTTATGAAGGCGTCAAGGGAAGTTTTATCTGCTTTTTAAAATAGATATAATTTGCATTTTTGTTTTTTTTGGTGGATTTGTGTGTTAAGGTATTCGGTCACGTTACAACGAGCTTGTGGTTGCTGATCTCTGTATCCGTTATAATGCTCCCTGTTTGCTCGGGACTATTCATTATTAAAAATTCGAGTATGTTTTCTCAAACATTTACTCTTGCAGTGGGTTCGTGAACTAATTGTTCAAAATACACTCCTGGAAATTGAAATAAGAACACCGTGAATTCATTGTCCCAGGAAGGGGAAACTTTATTGACACATTCCTGGGGTCAGATACATCACATGATCACACTGACAGAACCACAGGCACATAGACACAGGGAACAGAGCATGCACAATGTCGGCACTAGTACAGTGTATATCCACCTTTCGCAGCAATGCAGGCTGCTATTCTCCCATGGAGACGATCGTAGAGATGCTGGATGTAATCCTGTGGAACGGCTTGCCATGCCATTTCCACCTGGCGCCTCAGTTGGACCAGCGTTCGTGCTGGACGTGCAGACCGCGTGAGACGACGCTTCATCCAGTCCCAAACATGCTCAATGGGGGACAGATCCGGAGATCTTGCTGGCCAGGGTAGTTGACTTACACCTTCTAGAGCACGTTGGGTGGCACGGGATACATGCGGACGTGCATTGTCCGGTTGGAACAGCAAGTTCCCTTGCCGGTCTAGGAATGGTAGAAACGATGGGTTCGATGACGGTTTGGATGTACCGTGCACTATTCAGTGTCCCCTCGACGATCACCAGTGGTGTACGGCCAGTGTAGGAGATCGCTCCCCACACCATGATGCCGGGTGTTGGCCCTGTGTGCCTCGGTCGTATGCAGTCCTGATTGTGGCGCTCACCTGCACGGCGCCAAACACGCATACGACCATCATTGGCACCAAGGCAGAAGCGACTCTCATCGCTGAAGACGACACGTCTCCATTCGTCCCTCCATTCACGCCTGTCGCGACACCACTGGAGGCGGGCTGCACGATGTTGGGGCGTGAGCGGAAGACGGCCTAACGGTGGGACCGTAGCCCAGCTTCATGGAGACGGTTGCGAATGGTCCTCGCCGATACCCCAGGAGCAACAGTGTCCCTAATTTGCTGGGAAGTGGCGGTGCGGTCCCCTACGGCACTGCGTAGGATCCTACGGTCTTGGCGTGCATCCGTGCGTCGCTGCGGTCCGGTCCCAGGTCGACGGGCACGTGCACCTTCCGCCGACCACTGGCGACAACATCGATGTACTGTGGAGACCTCACGCCCCACGTGTTGAGCAATTCGGCGGTACGTCCACCCGGCCTCCCGCATGCCCACTATACGCCCTCGCTCAAAGTCCGTCAACTGCACATACGGTTCACGTCCACGCTGTCGCGGCATGCTACCAGTGTTAAAGACTGCGATGGAGCTCCGTATGCCACGGCAAACTGCTGACACTGACGGCGGCGGTGCACAAATGCTGCGCAGCTAGCGCCATTCGACGGCCAACACCGCGGTTCCTGGTGTGTCCGCTGTGCCGTGCGTGTGATCATTGCTTGTACAGCCCTCTCGCAGTGTCCGGAGCATGTATGGTGGGTCTGACACACCGGTGTCAATGTGTTCTTTTTTCCATTTCCAGGAGTGTAGTTTTCGGAGAAAGCATTTAGTACGATTTCGGACCTTGTTTTATGCCTACCACCAAATTTGAACATCGATTGCAGATTAAGCTCACCATCAAGAATAATTGAATGAGCTTGACACCTATTTGATATACTATTCAAGTATTCTTTGAACTGTTCAGGAACTGTAACACATGAGGCGTAAGGTCAGTAAAAGGAATCAGTTATTAATTTATCTCTTTTTACAAGTATAACCTATACCCATGCTAACTCTCAGAAACTTCCAACTTCAGTTTCGCTAACAGATAGACTATTTCTAACAGCAACAAACACACCACAACCAACTGCATTTAAACCAATCTTTCTGAAAAGCGTTAGGTCCTTTGTAAAAATTTCGGTTGCTCCCACCTCTGGCCTTAACCTCCTTTCAGTACCTACAACGATTTGTGATTTGGTGCCTTCTATTACAGCCTGCAAAAAATGGTTCAAATGGCTCTGAGCACTATGGGACTCAACTGCCGTGGTCATAAGTCCCCTAGAACTTAGAACTACTTAAACCTAACTAACCTAAGGACATCACACACATCCATGCCCGAGGCAGGATTCGAACCTGCGACCGTAGCGGTCGTGCGGTTCCAGACTGTAGCGCCTTTAACCGCTCGGCCACTCCGGCCGGCTACAGCCTGCAGCTCTGGTTCTTTCCCAACACAGATAGGACAGTTTAATACTATAATACCTATGGTTCCTACATCAACTCTTGCCCTGTGGTTTAACTGAATCCTTTGGGACAAAAGCTATTTGGTTTGACCCGAGAAGCTCTAACCTAAGAGACCGCCCCATCTTATCCACACAGAATCCGCTATAAGTGTAACTGCCTTGTGTGTGTGGTGTATCGCTGACCTAAAAAGCGTGGCCAGATTCCCAGCCAGCCTATGGCGCAAGTCGAGGAATCTACAGCCTACATGGCCGCAGAACTGTCTGAGCCTCTGATTCAGACCCTCCGCTCGGATGTGTACCAAAGGTGTGGAATCGGCCCTGTCGACAGTGCTACACGTGATGCATTTGGCTCTTATCTCGCAAGCAAGGCCAGCAGTCTTTACCAATTCAGCTAGCCACTCAAAACTAGAGAGAATAACTTTCGATCCAGTACAGCACACATCGTTAGTAAAGACATGAGCCACCAGCTGCAGTAGGCTGCATTTTGTGTTCTTCATGGCATTTTTAAACCGGCCGCTGTGGCAGAGCGGTTCTAGGCTCTTCAGTCCGGAACCGCGCTGCTGCAACGGTCGCAGGTTCGAATCCTGCCTCGGACATGAAAGTGTGTGATGTCCTTAAGTTAGTTAGGTTTAAGTAGTTCTAAGTTTAGGGGACTGATGACCCCAGATGTTAAGTCCCACAGTGCTTAGAGCCATTTGCACCATTTTTGTTCCACATTTTGGAAGATTTCCCACACTCGATACGCACACAGAGTGCAAGTCGGATTCCTCCCCCCCCCCCCCCCCTCCCTTGGCAACCGTGTCCCTAAGGGGACCCACTACACACTTAACATTGGAGTTCTCAGTTACCACTCCTCTGTTCCTCTGTGACTGCTCAGATATTGCAGCTTGAGAGGCTAAACAGACTAACGCCTTAAACCTGTTAGCCAGACGAACTAGGGAGGCATTTCGATTGTCCTCCCAGAAAGTCATTTGCTACACCTTGTGGCGACCTCCCTCTCGATAACAGGTGAGGGTTCAACCTCGGTGTGGACAGTAATCGGGGCATCAACATTAGTGGACCAATCTGGGGGACACGTGGGAGGTGCTGGACGTCTCTCAGACCCCACGTACGGCCCGCTGCGTGATAGAAGGCAGCACCACCTAGAGCTGTAAACTCCAGGGTCATTAACTAAGCTTGAATCTGAAAACAGGAATCAATGTCGCTATCCATACTAAAGATGGTAGAACTCTACCCTACATTGCTATTAAAACAATAGAGTGGGCATATTACGTACACAAACGTGAAAGAAATTTAAGAATTAAACAAGTAACCTTACAAGTAACTGGAAGTAGGTTGTTCCTGTCTGGAGCTAGTTAAGAAATTCACAAACGAACGCTGTACTCGCCCATACTGCTTGCAGGAACGAATGTAGCTACCTTGCTGACTGTCTGACACCGAACAGTTCAAACCAAAACAAACAAACGCCTGGGGCGATACAGATGTCGATGCAAGATTTTCAAACCATAACTGTTCTCACACTGTGCTGTATGGCTGTGAGTGGTAAACGAAACTCCATAAAGAAGTCTGACGGTCCACACTGATCCACCTATAACTCAGGCAACTTCATTCACGGTAAGGACATCGGCACGTCCACATATGCTAGCTCCTTTCTACCAGTCTACCAAGCCTCCACATCTACCCATCTTGCTGTAATGATTCCATATAACCGCCAGAACACACGCAAACTTCTGTCCCCCATTTAAGTCATCGATAGATGGCCACACGTCCTTCAGGTGCGAACTATACACCATCTACCAGTATGTTATTTTAATGTGGTTAGTAATGCTTTATTTCTAGTGATTCTGACTATGAAAACGTACTGACAAGTTACGCTATAAAACTTAGAATCCAACAACCTGGCAATGAAATGAAATATTCGAAGTTCAAAACTAGTATCCTACCTGTGCGAAACTAATAACAAAGTCCATGGTTCAAATGGCTCTGAGCACTATGGGACTCAACTGCTCTGTGGTCATAAGTCCCCTAGAACTTAGAGATACTTAAACCTAACTAACCTAAGGACATCACACACATCCATGCCCGAGGCAGGATTCGAACCTGCGACCGTAGCGGTCGTGCGGTTCCGGACTGTAGCGCCTTTAACCGCTCGGCCACTCCGGCCGGCAACAAAGTCCATGCTGTAACTGGTATTCGAGGCACTAGCTGCAAGCCAGGCGTAGACAAAGTCGCACCAATCACAAAATCATTTGATAGTAGTGCCCAAAAGACTTTGTAACGGTTCACTGATTTGCTACTGCTACTACGGTATGGGCCACAATACAAGTGAATTCATTTTTCTACAGCCCAGTACAATCATCATTTTAAGGATAGCAATTTTTCCTTTCTAGCATACTGAAGACTTAAAAATAAGCTGTAATACATATCAGATGAACTTTGTCTGTAATTAATATATATAATTAATGTAAATCAGTTTCTCAAACTGGATTGTGTATTGACTCCATTACCATGCACGTTAACTTGGGCAGTATGGGCCCAACAAATTTGTTTACTAGATAACTTAGCTTCCCAACACGGAGCTGATATGACACCATCAGTATAGCACCAGTATTTTAATATGTTATTCCTCTATTTGGTTTGTAGCTGTGTACAGCTCAAATGGCTCTAACACAATGGGACTTAACATCCTTCGTCATCAGTCCCATAGACTTAGAATTACTTAAACCTAAATAACCTAAGGACACCACACACATCCATGCCCGAGGCAGGATTCGAAAAATTGCCTGTGTATAGCAAAATTGCCTTTGAGAATTTTTGTATATGTAGAAGGCACGACAGTGTCACGAACCACCACTGTCAGCATGCATTTAATCTAGACAAGTGACGGTGGCTCGACAACAAGCCAGGAGCTGAACCCCAGAAGAGGGAACAAAACTCGACATGCAAGTAGATCTGCAGGGGAGCAGAGAGTGTGCGCTATTTAGAGATGAAACATGTAGATAGGCACAAACATGATCAATGCGAACGACCGTCATTAGCAATTAGAAAACAGAGCATGCATGAGGCGAGGGACTGCTCTACGACGATATCAGCGCAAGAACTGCCGGGTCAGGCCTATTGCTGTCTACAGGTAAACACCTGTGTCAGTGGCTCTGCCCACACTAGGCTTCACAAACGCCCTCCCTGACAGTGTGCGATATTATTCCGCTGTGATAACCATGCCAACTCCTCACCATCCATCTAAAAGTCTCCTGGCAAGGATACTAAATCCCTCCATCATGAAAAGACCAGAAAGGGCCGAAAATATCCCAGTTTGTGCCTTGACCTCAGTCGCAAATCCAGAGAGGGCGCGAGGTCATCCAGCAGTTGATCGACCACCAATGAAGCCAACACAGCTTCCTCTGCTAGAAGGCCAGAAGGTTGCAGAGGCTGTGGTAACTATTTGTCTACTGGCATAGGTCGGAGCGAAGACTGTCACAGATAAGCAGGTAAAAAGAGGGCACAGTTGAAATTCTATTGGCTCCAAAGCAATGAGTGCAGGAGGTAGCCATGCTGTCACCCTATTCTGTAGTTGAAGTTAGCATGCTGCCACACTTGGAATCTACCCATTGGAACAATACCGCGAGCTATAGCATCACGCAGATGGCTTGTACGTGTCTATGTCAAAGGTTCCACAGGTCTTATTTGCAAGTAATTGGAATGATGGCTCAACTGCCGACATCCACCACAAACGCTGACCTTTGTGGCCAACCGCTACACCTGACATCCACTGCTGTTGCCAGTTGTAAAAGTGGGCCCAAACGGCACCCCATGGAGGAAACTTGGTGTCTCATGTTGAAGTGGCACTTGTGATTTGGCGTGCAACAAATCCAAAAGACACCACAGCTGGCACTCATGCTTACGTTCTGATCGGTGAACAGTATCACCAGGTACTTATCCAGAAAACTGATAATGTTTCATCTTTGGATGAGGAAGATATGGACCTCATCATTTCGGTCTAGAACACATGCACGATGTGCTCGACCTCCAATTTAGATGCTGAGAATGAAGTGGGATGGCAGTCAGACGATGGATACCATTGTGAAGGCAAGGTGTTCAGATTCACGTGACACGAATTACTGACTGGTTTCGGATTTGAGGGTCCACAGTTATCCCTTGGTAGCAGAAACGACTGAAATGTGAACAGTTGCTGTCAGTAGCATCGATGACAGTTTGGCATTGTATGAGGAATTTGACCACCAACAACTACATCCTTCCCAAAACAGGGACCACAACAAAGTCGACATGTACCGTGCCATAAGAGTGATCTGGGATTAGCCAATTGGAAGGCTGATGCCGTAGCACATCTTGGTTTTGTACACAGGCTGCACAAGCCTACACAAGATGTTCAGTATGAAACATAGCAGGCAATTTTGCATGTCTTTTCCATTTAATTTGATATTGGTTATGTAGTTATAGGATGCTAACGATAGGGATTCAACTTAACATATTTTTATTTGTAGCTTCATTTCCCTTCTTTAACATGGAAATGGACTCAATGGTGCTGAATCCTTTTATGTGAGTGAGAACAACACGTACTTCTCTGAGAAAGGGAACATTTAAAGGATTAACCATGAGTCGAAAATAGTTCCCGATAGTCGAGGTCATATAACGTACAATCGGATAAACGGTCAAAGCAAAAAGCACAAAGAAGGTTTCAGAAACGAAGGCAGTGCTGGCAGAGAGGAGGACATTCAGGACGGTAAAGAGGAAGAGAGGCAGGTTCGTGGAATTAGTTGTGGTACAGGAGAATATGAAGGGAGACAGTACGATTCGTATGCCACGGATCACTACATTGGTAGCAATTATATACAAGGGAAGAAACAGCCGTTCGACGAGAGATATAGTGAGAAATAAGTCATGACTGAGAGGAGGAACAGAATAGCAGACCGAAGCAGGAAGTAGTATACTCAGCAGAACCCAGAGCAGCTTCACCATACAGAACTGGAAAATATGGAAATGACAAGTTCAGTATAATGGATATTTTTTTGAAAGCACTGAGGAAAGAAAATAAAGAGATTGGGGGGGGGGGGGGGGAGATATAAGATAAAATCAGGCAAGAAAACAAGGACATGCGGGAAAGAATACAGAACGAAATTCGAGACGATGGCATTTGGTTTGTACGGCGCTCAACTGCGCGGTTATCAGCGCTCGAACAAAGTCCAAATTTTTACACAGTCCAATTTTGACATACTCCAATGTAGCTACTGTCAGCCGGCTAGGAATCAAACCCGGGACCCCATGTTCTAGAGGTAGCAACGCTAGCCACTAGATCACGAGCTCCGGACAGTGAAATTCGTGAGATAAAGGAAGAAACTACCAGAAATATCAAATTGGCAGAGGAAACGAATAATACAGCACAGGAGGCGTGCAATAAGGCACAAGAATCTAAGAGGGATGCAACGGAGACAGAGGAAGGGTGTAAGAGAATAGATGAATTCAGTCGCGAGACCGTATTAAATTGAGAAGAGGATCGAGGATTTGCAGAAGCAACAAGAAGCGCGTGAAAGATTGGCAGAAAAGATAGAGGATCATGTAGACTGATCAGAGAAGAATATGAAGGAAAAATTACAAGAGATCGTGCGTCAAATACTAAACATGAAGCACGAGAGGATAAAAGATGCAATGAGCAAAGCACAAGATGAGACCAGGCTAATGTTCACAGACGTGCAGCTCTTCCCAGAATTCGAAGAATCGAAGGATAAAGTCTTTGGTATCGAAAGTAAAGACGAGTAAATGTGGCGAAACAATACAGCGCAATTTGTGATAAACGAGGTGTGCATCAAAGGATACCGAACAATCAACGCACATGTAACAGCATGCAGAACATATAGGAATGGATGCGAACACAAAATTTGGGGGGGGGGGGGGGGGGGCAGAATTACTCATTAGTGCACGTGCTGTTAGTCCCGCCCCCATAGTGCTTAGAGCCATTTTTGTTAGTCCCGCAAATGTGAATAAGATAAATAAGGACGGAAACGATGAAGCAGGTGCTGCATTCATGACGAAAGAACAACAAATGAAAAACTAAGAGAAGCGCGAGTTACAATTTATGCTCAAGCAATTTTATAATAATAGGACGTCAGTCCATCCGGAGCCTTGGTTGAGTCGCTTTGATAATAGCTTCCCATGAAAATGGTCAGGGTGCCTACCCCTCAGGTTCGTATGATGCACCTCGACATCAAGGCATTGAATTGGTTGCTACCTGTGATTAGGAAATGGTCGTCATTTGTGGAATTTTATGAGAAATTTCTGTGGATTTACTGGTCACATACGAAACAAGATGCTATAAAAGAAGAAATGAGAAGATTACAGAAGTTAAGGGATAACTGATTCTACAACATAATCCGAGTATTTTCGAACCAGAGAAAAAAAATTATATCTCGACGAACCCTTTTGCATTACTGAAACCCTCTGGTTGTGGGAGGACAAGCTGCTAAAGAAATTTCGATGGGCGTCAATTGGACAAGGTAAAGAGAATATTGATGAGTTTTTGAGGTGGGTAGAAGATATGTGGCGGGCCTAATGCGAAGACAGAAAAGAGAAAAGTCGACGGAATTTCATTATGCAGAGATTTCGACCATGTAAATGGAATATAACCGGCGCTATTATACAAATAATAAGCACAGCAATAGCGGTACAAGACGACGAACATAGAGAATATGTAAATAGCAGAGCCCAGGTGCGGACGACAGGCGCCGCCTGGGGCAAGAACGACACATGTAACTATTGTGATCAAGAGGGAGTTGATTGCTGAGTACTGAAAATTAGATTTAACGCTTGAATTCTAAGGTGGTTGTTTATAGTGGAAGTTAGAAAAATAGGTTCTGAATAACCACGAACATATACGATTGTATGTTTATGCATTGGCAGACTGTGTGTAATTTATCACGAATGTTTCTTTCTATATTCCCAGGAAGCTTTCCTTCTACCCTTTTTACATGATTGTAGCCTGTCTTTGGTAAGAGTTGATATGAAGTGAGTGCAGATATACACTATGTGATCACAAATATGGTTCAAATTGCTCTGAGCACTATGGGACTTAACATCTGAAGTCATCAGTCCCCTAGAACTTAGAACTACTTAAACCTAACTAACCTAAGGACAACACACACATCCATTCCCCAAGGCAGGATTCGAACCTGCGACCGTAGCGGTCGCGCGGTTCCAGACTGAAGCGCCTAGAAACGCTCGGCCACACCCTGCCGGCGATCACAAATATCTGGACGCCTCAAAAACATACGTTTTTCATATTAAGTGCGTTGTGCTGCCACCTACTGCCAGGTACTCCGTATCAGCGACCTCAGTAGTCATTAGACATAGTGAGAGAGCAGAATGGGGCGCTCCGCGGAACTCACGGACTCCGAAAGTGGTCAGGTGATTGGGTGTCACTTTTGTCATACTTCTGTACGAGAGATTTCCGCACTCCTAAACATCCATAGGTCCTCTGTTTCCGATGTGATGGTGAAATGGAAACGTGAAGGAATACGTACAGCACAAAAGCGTACAGGCCGACCTCGTCTGTTGAGAGACAGAGACCACCGACAGTTGAAGATGGTCGTAATGTGTAATAGGCAGACATCTATCCGGACCATCACACAGGAATTCCAAACTGCATCAGGCTCCACTGCAAGTACTATCATAGTTAGGCGGGAGGTGAGAAAACTTTCATTTCATGGCTGCTCATAAGCTACACATCACGCCGGTAAATGAAAAACGACGCTTCGCTTGGTGTACGGAGCGTAAACATTGGACGATTGAAAGGTGGAAAAACGTTGTGTGGAGTGACGAATCGCGGTACACAATGTGGCGATCCGATGGCAGGATGTAGGTATGGCGAATGCCCGGTGAATGTCATCTGCCAGCCTGTGTAGTGCCAATAGTAAAATTCGGAGTCTGTGGTGTTATGGTGTGGTTGTGTTTTTCATGGAGGGGGCTTGCACCCCTTGTTGTTTTGCATGGCACTATCACAGCATAGGGCTACACTGACGTCTTAAGCACCTTCTTGCTTCCCACTGTTGAAGAGCAACTCGGGGATGGCGATCGCATCTTTCAACGAGATCGAGCATCTGTTCATAATTTACAACAATAACATCCCTGTAATGGACTGGCCTGCACAGAGTCCTGACCTGAATCCTGTGAAAGACTTTTGGGATGTTTTGGAACGCCGACTTCGTGCATGCCTCACCGACCAACATCGATACCTCTCGTCAGTGTAGCACTCCGTGAAGAATTGGCTGCCATGACCCCAAGAAACATTCCAGCACGTGATTGAACCTATGCCTGCAAGAGTGGAAGTTATCATCAAGGCTAAGGGTTGGCCAGCACCGTATTGAATTCCAGCATTACCGGTGGAGGGCACCACGAAGTTGTAAGTCATTTTCAGCCAGGTGTCCGGATCATTTTGTTCACATAGTGTAGATTGGTCGATACATGGAGATAATGAGATTTTTGTTGAGGTTGTAATGAAGATTTTGTTGTACAATTACTTCATGATATGAAATATATGATTTCATGATTACTCACATACAGCAGAAGAAGGATGATGCATAAATGGATAATAAATTAGAGCAAAAAGAAAGAAAAAGGAGATTACAGGAATATTGGAGATGTCGAATGGTAAAGGAAGAGCACGTTAGATACGATTTTTTGCGTAAAGGTACGTAAAGTCCATGACACTGAGTTAGCGTGATGAGCATCACAGCTTGGCACTGCGCAGTAATTTTTTAGAAGGAAATTGGTGCATGTACAGTAATTAGCAGTAGGAGAAAATTGTGAGCGAGAGATTTTTATCAGCAGCAGCGTGCAGTTGTGGAATGTCGACAAAGGCAATGGTCGAAAGCATACATGAACGATGTAAAGGTAGTGCGTTCCAATAAGGAATAACAGACTGTGCTTAAGATCTTGTCAATTTTTATTCTTCATTTGTGGTATTTGTAGACGCTAATCAACCCAACAAGTATACATAAGGCATGTTTTGCGTGGCATGGATACCTTATGAGGTACTAAATGACAAAATAATACGGGACTAACCCATTCTTCATCGATGAAAGTATAAATGCCAATAAAAATGTATCGTGTTGCCATCAATGGCACTGATTGCAGAAAAAAAAGGAAAAAAAGATATACTTAACGCCGACCGGAGTGGTCGAGCGGTTCTAGGCGCTACAATCAGGAACCGCGCGACCGCTACGGTCGCAGGTTCGAATCCTTCCTCCCGCATGGATGTGTGTGATGTCCTTAGGTTCGTTAGGTTTAAGTAGTTCTAAGTTCTAGGGGACTGATGACCACAGCAGTTAAGTCACATAGTGCTCAGTCATTTGAACCATTTTATACTTAACGGAATACTTGAGGGTAGACTACCAATGATATGCTAGTCTAAATTATTTGTAAAATTAATTCACATTTTATTGTTCTTGGACAGACAGTGTGGTCCTTAAGTTCCTTATTTTTTTGGGTAAGGTAACACGCTTTTTGTATAGTCCTAGGGAAATGTTCAGTTTGATATAGGTACATAACAGAAAATTTCGTGTATTGAGTCTGGTCATATAATTCTGTGTAGGACAATGAGGAGACGAGGAGTGAAGGCACACACAGAGCGAAGGCTGCGGTTTCACGCCCAAGCAACAAGAGAGCTTGAGGCACATCCCAGCGGGTGGGGACAGCGGTCGAGGTCAGCTGGCATCAGCTGCTGAGCTGCTTTTGGCGGGCACTGAACAGCGCTGGGGGCTGCAGAGTACAATAGAGAGGTCCGACAAGATACAAGATGTGCAGGGTGCAGATCTTGAGATGAACAGCGTGGCAGACAAGGTAAACAGAGGTCTGCTACGGTGAGGCGATGTCAATAAGGGATCTCTATAACCTTCGAGAGCAGTTCTAACTGATTATGCTGGTACGATGCCACATCTAACAAATTTTCTGCCACAGACATTTCATAACTGAACGTGTCACCTACATCATGACACCTAAGGTCGTTTTCTCCTAGTCAAAATCAGTATACTGGGTGATCAAAAAGTCACTATAAATTTGAAAATGTAATAAACCACGGAATAATGCAGATAGGCAGGTAAAAATTGACACACATACTTGGAATGACATGGAGTTTTATTAGAACCGAAAAAAAAGGTTCTCAAAATGTCCGCCAGATGGCGCTGGACAGCAAAACGTCAGTGACTCCGCATGTCAATCGTGTATACACTCCTGGAAATGGAAAAAAGAACACATTGACACCGGTGTGTCAGACCCACCATACTTGCTCCGGACACTGCGAGAGGGCTGTACAAGCAATGATCACACGCACGGCACAGCGGACACACCAGGAACCGCGGTGTTGGCCGTCGAATGGCGCTAGCTGCGCAGCATTTGTGCACCGCCGCCGTCAGTGTCAGCCAGTTTGCCGTGGCATACGGAGCTCCATCGCAGTCTTTAACACTGGTAGCATGCCGCGACAGCGTAGACGTGAACCGTATGTGCAGTTGACGGACTTTGAGCGAGGGCGTATAGTGGGCATGCGGGAGGCCGGGTGGACGTACCGCCGAATTGCTCAACACGTGGGGCGTGAGGTCTCCACAGTACATCGATGTTGTCGCCAGTGGTCGGCGGAAGGTGCACGTGCCCGTCGACCTGGGACCGGACCGCAGCGACGCACGGATGCACGCCAAGACCGTAGGATCCTACGCAGTGCCGTAGGGGACCGCACCGCCACTTCCCAGCAAATTAGGGACACTGTTGCTCCTGGGGTATCGGCGAGGACCATTCGCAACCGTCTCCATGAAGCTGGGCTACGGTTCCGCACACCGTTAGGCCGTCTTCCGCTCACGCCCCAACATCGTGCAGCCCGCCTCCAGTGGTGTCGCGACAGGCGTGAATGGAGGGACGAATGGAGACGTGTCGTCTTCAGCGATGAGAGTCGCTTCTGCCTTGGTGCCAATGATGGTCGTATGCGTGTTTGGCGCCGTGCAGGTGAGCGCCACAATCAGGACTGCATACGACCGAGGCACACAGGGCCAACACCCGGCATCATGGTGTGGGGAGCGATCTCCTACACTGGCCGTACACCACTGGTGATCGTCGAGGAGACACTGAATAGTGCACGGTACATCCAAACCATCATCGAACCCATCGTTCTACCATTCCTAGACCGGCAAGGGAACTTGCTGTTCCAACAGGACAATGCACGTCCGCATGTATCCCGTGCCACCCAACGTGCTCTAGAAGGTGTAAGTCAACTACCCTGGCCAGCAAGATCTCCGGATCTGTCCCCCATTGAGCATGTTTGGGACTGGATGAAGCGTCGTCTCACGCGGTCTGCACGTCCAGCACGAACGCTGGTCCAACTGAGGCGCCAGGTGGAAATGGCATGGCAAGCCGTTCCACGGGACTACATCCAGCATCTCTACGATCGTCTCCATGGGAGAATAGCAGCCTGCATTGCTGCGAAAGGTGGATATACACTGTACTAGTGCCGACGTTGTGCATGCTCTGTTGCCTGTGTCTATGTGCCTGTGGTTCTGTCAGTGTGATCATTTGATGTATCTGACCCCAGGAATGTGTCAATAAAGTTTCCCCTTCCTGGGACAATGAATTCACGGTGTTCTTATTTCAATTTCCAGGAGTGTAAAAGGAGCTGTAATGAGAGAGAGAATCAGATGCGCCAGCAGTCGCAGCATGTTGACGTTACCTGAAAAGGCGCTTTTAGTGAAGCTGTATTATCAGAATGGGGAATGTGCTAGTTCAGCGTTATGATCCTGTCGCCATAGGAAGGGGATTCGAACGGGTAAAGGTCCGTTGTCAAATGCAGCTGTGGCGAAAATGATTTCGAAGTTTGAAGCCACGGGTTGTTTAGACGATAGACCCCGTAGTGGCCGACCGAGCACAAGGCGTAATACTGCTGAGACAGTTCAGGAAGAAATGGAGACTGTAGTTGGTTCGTCTATTCACGGGGAAGTGTGCTCGTGCAGTCGCACGTCGCACCGGCAGTCCATACACTACTTTTTGGTTGGCACTTAGGCGTACCCTCCGATGCTATCCGTACAAAATCCATCGGCATCATGAACTGTTACCTGGCGATTTAGTGAAGCGGAAGGGCCGGCCGCGGTGGTCTCGCGGTTCTAGGCGCGCATTCCGGAACCGTGCGACTGCTACGGTCGGAGGATCGAATCCTGCCTCGGGCATGGATGAGTGTGGTGTCCTTAGGTTAGTTAGGTTTAAGTAGTTCTAAGTTCTAGGGGACTAATGACCACAGCAGTTGAGTCCCATAGTGCTCAGAGCCATTTGAACAATTTTTTTTTTTTTTTTTTTTTTTTTTGAAGCGGAAGGCATTTGCGGTGTGGGCGTTTCAAAAGATGGCAGAAGATGACGATTGGTTGAGTAACGTGTTGTGGACCGACGAAGCTCATTTCACGCTCCGAGGGTCTGTCAACGTCGACAACTGCAGAATTTGGGCTACCGAAAATCCTAGAACTGTCGTGGAAATTCCATTGCACGACAAGAAAGTCACGGTATGGGTTGGATTTACCACATCTACCGTTATCGGGCCTTTTTTCTTCGAGGAAATGCGTGATGCTGGTTTTGTAACTGCCACTGTGACGGATGAGAGGCACGCCGATATGTTACAGAATCGCATCATCCCCAGCCTGGCTAATAAACACCAGGTCTCTTGCGCGCGTCGTTTGGTGATGATCGTGTGCTCAGCCATCACTTTCGTCATGCTTGGCCTCCCAGGTCCCTAGACCTCAGTCCGTGCGATTATTGGCTTTGGGGTTACCCGAAGTCGCAAGTGTATCGTGATCGACCAACATCTCTAGGGATGCTGAAAGACAACATCCGACGCCAATGCCTCACCATAACTCCGAACATGCTTTACAGTGCTGTTCACAACATTATTCCTCGGTTACAGCTATTATTGAGGAATGATGGCGGACGTATTGAGCATTTCCTGTAAAGAACATCATCTTTGCTTTGTCTTACTTTGTTATGCTAATTATTGCTATTCTGATCAGATGAAGCGCCGTCTATCGGACGTTTTTTGAACGTTTGTATTTTTTTTTTTTTTTGGTTCTAATGAAACCCCATGTCATTCCAAGCATGTGTGTCAATTTGTACCTCTCTGTCTACATTATTCCGTGATTTATTCAGTTTTCAAATTTATACTGACTTTTTGATCACCCGGTACATTAGCCACACTGTACCACCCAGCAGTTCCATGCTAAGCAAAAATAGTCGACGACAAATCTGTTCTCAAAAAATGGTTCAAATGGCTCTGAGCACTGTGGGACTCAACTGCTGAGGTCATTAGTCCCCTAGAACTTAGAACTAGTTAAACCTAACTAACCTAAGGACACCACACACATCCATGCCCGAGGCAGGATTCGAACCTGTTACCGTAGCGGTCTCGCGGTTCCATACTGCAGCGCCAGAACCGCGCGGCCACTTCGGCCGGCTAAATCTGTTCTCACACTGAGAACTTCCTCCTGCTATCAGCTGTTGCAAGCGATACAGATCAGCATACTCTGGTTACAGTGAACTTTAGATAGTGGAATGATTGTACAAGTTAGCCAATCACGAATTTTCTGTTCACCTCTATGGAGCATATAAGCATTACTGTCAGAATATAGTTGAATTGGTAGTTCTGACCAGCATCAGTTATCTCTGCATAAACTTTGGAAACAGTACCGACTGCTTGTTCCTGGAGACACACCAGTGACGAAAGGACTGCTAGAATGGGAAAATGGTAGCGACGTATCTCTAAGCATGCTGGTGTCACACAGGGTCACTGTCGCTCCTCTCTGGTCCGTAGGAAGACAGGAAGGTGGCAGACCTGCTGTACTCTGAAATAACTGTTCCCACGAGTAGCGAACGTCCATACGGGCGACGATAATATGGCAGCATCGGACTATTCTGTGTGGCCCCTCCCACAGTACATTCTGCCTTAAGTAAACCCCACTATACTCGTTTGTCGAGTATGAACCCAGGAATGTGTAATGTTCAAACAAAAAAATTTGTCTGAAAAGGATCATTCTCACTCCATTTTTGTGGGTTTTGTGAATACTTTGATGTCAATGTCTTATTGAATGTTTATTGTATATATTGTTGTTGTATTTTGTATTCCATGTCTCATATATTGCCAGTGTATTGTATGCCAAATTACACATGTTTACAGATTAAGCACTCCACCAGTACACAAATGACTTCTTTCCATGTTGTTTGTCTTTGTCAAAAATACTCACCATGTTTTCACAGACTAGGTAATTCATAACAACGCACACCAGATAATCTGATAGGAAGCACAATATGCAACATTTTCTTACCTGTTTAAGTAATCTGAAAACATGGGTAGACGTAAGAAAAATTTCTATGATAGTGTATTAATACATGATGTTTTATTGTATCTAACATATCTATGAGTCATACGATTCAAACTCTGTGCGTCATATGGACCATGTTAACCATAATTCAATCACACCCCTTGGTGACAATATTTACATTTTTTTCATTTTTTTAATGTTCTCCAGTCATTCTAGAAAAAACACATTTGAATACCAAACAATTATTAGGTATAGAGAATGACTGGACCTTAAGTCACAATACTGATCATTTAATTAATGAATGGTCAACGAGTCATATTAAATATCAGGCAGAGTAAGTTTTTTCATGATATATAATGTAACGCTAATTCCGATCTATGAGATAAGATCTGTTCCTAACTTGTTCTGTTAGAACATTTGTCAATCTTTCATGTTAAGATTTTATAATTCTGAAGTACCTGCCTTCAGCAACCATTCCAGTGGTAAATTAAGGTTAGGGTGATCTCCTTTGGTGTGCATATGATTGCTCTGATGTGTTAACTACTTGTTGTCCTATACACTAAGGCCGACAGAGTTACTTGAATCAATGATACTCGATAACCTGGACTGTCATTAGGAAAGGCTAGATATTTGTACAAAAAAATCAATATTTTTTTTATTTCAAAATTTTGCTTATCGCTGCCCCTCTACCTACCTTAAGACGGTCACCAACGGTACAAAATTTACGTATATATGAAACACAGCAGGCAATTTCACATGCCTGTTTCATGCAGTTTGAGATTGTTTGTATAATTAGAGTACGATAGTGGTGTGGACTGCATTTACAATGTTTTTATTTAAGATCTTGGACCACGGTGACTAGTAGTACGGTGCTGTATATAGTTACATTTCCCTTCTTTATCACCGCGATGGACTTACTGGTTTCTGACCGCTTTTTGCATGAGTGGAAAGACACAGTGCACTGGAGTTGAGACAAGATGAAGAGAGGCAGGGGACAGCAAACTGTCGTCCAGCTTTACAACCACACTCACCCTAGAGGCTACACAAGCAGTGTGCGGGGGCCGCATACTCATTTTATGTGGACGGTCTCTGTAGATAGCTATCGGTCGTTTTAATCAACGTAGGCTGCCGAAAGTAATGCGCTAGTCCCATGAGCTGTTACTAATTTCAGAGGCCCTCTGATCCGAGGCTAGTGCTACAGGCCTACAGATGCGAAAATGCGCGCTTGGTATATTGGAGTGCGTCGTCACGAGCACAGAGCTGGAGCAGATGTTTGGTTGTAGGGGAGATTTTTTGCTATATGAATGGCGTCTGATCACCATGCACTGTTATGGTGGGATTCACTATCCTGAAGGGAAACCTCACTAATGGGCCACTGTGTTTTTTAATTTCACTATTGGCGACTGGCACTTTTTGGTGGGAAAAGGAGAGCAAGTGTAAGAGAGAGGCAAAAATATAGTTCTCAGGATCGAGGGACGGTGCAAGCGACATCGACTCCTAGTTGAGATGGGGTGGAGGAGGCATCGACTCAGGGTTGAGACAAGATGGAGATAGCATAGACTCAGGGTTGAGACACGATGGAGGCATCGTCAGTTCTGGGTTGAGAAAAGCTGTCATCGACTTCGGCTGACGCGTAGTGCTAACCACAAACACTTCCAAGTTAGAAGACGTCTAGGAAATGGTGTTGCAGTTGTAGCAAGTGCCCTCGTCTTCTCAAGAATGTGTGCATTAGAGCGGCGTTCATAACAGCGCACAAAAATTAAATTACTGTGAGCATTCATAGCAGCCTCGGCTAGCAAGGTCGTAGTTATTCCGCATTTGTGGAATTACATGCGTTCGCTTATCTCAGGTTCAATGTACGTGTGTTGAATATTTGTACCTTTCAGTCAAGAAAATGGCTCTGAGCACTATGGGACTTAACTTCTGAGGTCATCAGTCCCCTAGAACTTAGAATTACTTAAGCCTAACTCACCTAAGGACATCACACACATCCATGCCCGAGGCAGTATTCGAACCTGCGACCGTAGCGGTCGCGCAGTTCCAGACTGTAGCGCCTAGAACCGCTCAGCCACCCCGGCCGGCACCTTTCAGTCAGTCAACAAGCTTTCAGTCATTGTTTTCCATTAGGAAATAAATTTTAAAATTGAATTTCAGATCATCTCATGCAGTCGATTAACATCGCTATTCATATAACCTCTAAAAAAAATTTTTATACAGCTAGCATTAGTGAACTGTTTCATTACCTTTTTATGATATATGTATATATGACGACTTTTGAACATTATTACGGTAAATACATTGTTTGTTCTCTATTATAAATCTTTCATTTGCTAACTATGCCTATCAGTGGTTAGTGCCTTCAGTAGTTAGAATCTTCTTTAGCTGGCAGTATTGGCGCTCGCTGTATTGCAGTACTTCGAGCAACGAAAATTTTTGTGAGGTAAGTGATTCCTGAAAGGTATAGGTTATTGTTAGTCAGGGCCATTCTTTTGTAGGGATTATTGAAAGTCAAATTGCGTTGCGCTAAAAATATTGTGTGTCAGTTTAGTGTTGATCAGAATTAGTAAAGAGAGAAATAACTGAGTACGTTCAGTTCTACTCAGCTGTTTGAAAATCAAGTAAAGTAAGGGGTTTACCAGTACAGTCATTTAATAATTTTTCTAAGGGGACGTTTCAGCGAGGATGCTTGCCAGAGGGTCGGCCACACGACAGCTTTGCACCTCCGTGTCAAGGATGAGGACCTCCTGGAAAACGTTGAGTCGATCACGGGGAAGAAAAAACATACACCACGCCGAATCCGCTTCCGAAAGAGTGCGCTGTGGCCGCACCCCCTGGAGAGCCGTAACGATTTTCTGGAGAAGCGGGTCAGCGGCCATGACGGCCGCTACCTCTGGCGAGGTAAACGGAAGATGCAGCAGAGTATACTGCAAGGTATCGTCCAAGACGAAAACGAGACCCTTCTGTCAGTCGAAATCCGTATCTGTTTCCGCTGGCATTCGCGATAGTGGTCAGCAATTGTATGCAGCGCGGTGGACCGGTATCGAATATTATAACAATAGTTACAGAAGAAGAGCGTCCAGCTCTGCAATCGGCGGGCAGTCATATCCGGCAGCTTGGAACTATAGTTGAATAAGGAACCCAGCGGTTTTTGGTAGGTGATAAGCAACTTCGCCCCATGCAAGAATACGTATAGCTTTTTAATACTGAAAATATTGCCAGCGTCTAATTCTTCTCCTATGAATAATTACGTTGCACCTTGGAAAGTGTAAATGATGAGCTGCGTGGTGCTATCGAAGTTCTGGTGCGACAGGACGCGTCACACACCAGGGTTAAAGGGCAAAAAAGAAAGCGGAACACAAACACAGCTTGAGGGACTGAAAAGCCGGCTGACAATCCTTGGATCAAAAAAATATGATACCCTTTGGCGAAGCCGATTAAGAGGATGGCACATGTGCGTGGCCTGGGAAATGAAATGAGCATAATACGAAATCTTGTCCAAAAAGGAGTGGAGCAACTTCAGGTTCTTGGGCAACGGCAAGTTGAGGTGCTCGTAGATAGGAATGAGGCATCTTTCCAGATACAAAAAATACACCTCTAGTAAAAAAGGTTCATTTTTTCAGTTTGTAACTAAGGCCATTCTCCAGAAAATCCGTCTGCAGATTCCGTAAATGCAACTCTCGTATAGAACCTGTGATCCAGGTGACATCAAGGTGCACCAAAGAATGTCCTGAATTAACTGCTCCAAATATAGTAGACGAGGTTCCGAAAGGCAAGCGATTAAACTGGTAAAGAAACTTCCTGGCAGATTAAAAAAGTGTGCCGGACCGAGACTCGAACTCGGTACCTTTGCCTTTCGCGGGCTAGTGCTCTACCATCTGAGCTACCCAAGCACTACTCACAGCTTTACTTCTGCCAGTACATCGTCTCCTACCTTCCAAACTTTACAGAATTTCTCCTGCGATGTACTGGCAGAAGTAAAGCTGTAAGGACGGGGCGTCAATCGTGCTTGGGTAGCTCAGATGGTAGAGCACGTGCCCGCGATAGGCAAAGGTCTCGAGTTCGAGTCTCGGTCCGGCACACAGTTTTAATCTGCCAGGAAGTTTCATATCAGCGCACACTCCACTGCAGAGTGAAAATCTCATTCTGGAAACTGGTAAAGCTTAAACGGGGTGTTGAGCACTAAGAAACTTCTAGCAGCGATGTCCAGCAACAACTGCTGGTGAGAAGCGAGCAAATCGATACGTGGAAAATACTGGCGCCCTGAGAGCTTCGTCAACAACTTCTCTGGTCGTGGAGCTGGACACGAATCCACGACACATCGCAAGTTGACTGTGTTTAAAATCACGGCAAAGGTGCACGGCGCCGTCTAGTTTCTGAATCACCACCAAAGTGTGGCCCACTGACTCGACGAAATTGGAGAAACGACGCCGAGGTCCTGCCAACGTTGCAACTCGACCTTGACCTTGTCGTAGTAAATGGCATGGGGTGGGAGACGACAAAATTTAGTTATCGCCGAGGCCTTAAGGGAGACGCGTGTCTCTAAATATACTTCCCGACCGAAGGTCTTCTCAAACAGCTGGTTGTACGAACGTAGTAAGAAGACCAGATCTTGAAAAGGGACCGACTGAGGCACCAAATGTGAAACTGGAAACCAAAAGCAGAAAAGGCGCCTAAGCCAAAAACATTTTGCGCCAACAGTAAATTTACCACTAATAACGTAACTTGTCAGTCCACATTCTTATAACATGCTGAGACAGAGAATTGCACCCTCAAAAAGACTACCTTGTTTGCTGTAAGACAACTCGACGTAATGGCCATTGCAATGCAGAGCAGCCTAATATCCTGTATGCAGCTAAATTAACGGAGCTGACAGTCGCTCTCCGTGCCCACCTAAACACAATCGGTCGCCCACCCACTAACAATGTCAGCAGAATACGCTGGTGCGGTATTTGCGGGCCGTCGAAGATAGCCTTCGAGTGCAAAGAAAGCACTGGGGCCTTCAACGACCGTTTCACAGTTCGCCGTCTGATACAAACTGTTGCGAAATGGCCTGTTTTGCGGCAGACACTATACATGGCTTCTACTTGTGGACAATCCTGTCGAACATGCACCAATGACAGTCGGGGAAGGGCCGCCGGTTTGCCCATTGAGCGGACGAAAAGAGACAAGACTCGTTGCCATGGGGATTGAGTCTTAGGCCAAGCTGAGAATGTCCGTGGCGGAGCGGATTGGTTTTCCGCGCATGCGCGACACTTCGATGTCATCTGTTCAATATGGGCGTCCATGCCCTGCCAAGTACAGTGCCGTCGCGGAAACTGTTTAGTGAGAACATTCCCCTATCTCATTGGTGGAGCAATCTCAACAAATCCTTTTGCAACACTTTGGGAATAATTACACGCGATTGTCCACTGTCATTTTGAACTAGAATCACACCCTGTTAAAAAAAAAAAAAAAAAAAAAAAATTGTTCAAATGGCTCTGAGCACTATGGGACTCAACTTCTGAGGTCATTAGTCCCCTAGGACTTAGAACTAGTTAAACCTAACTAACCTAAGGACATCACAAACATCCATGCCCGAGGCAGGATTCGAACCTGCGACCGTAGCGGTCTCGCGGTTCCAGACTGCAGCGCCTAGAACCGCACGGCCACTTCTGCCGGCACACACTTGTAACGCCGGAAATGCATATCCTCCTATTTCCATCTGTTGTACTGTAAGTTTTTTCCTTAATTTGTTACCTGAATATATGACATTTCTGTGCCTTTATATATTGTAATTGTTTTACTATTTGTATATATATATTTATGCATTTATGTCGATGTATAATTGGTTTGTTTCGTAAATATTATTTGTATTTCTACGCTGGGTCTTGCCTAGGGAAAACTGCTATCGAACGATTACATCGATAGGTCGTGTGAAGAATCAAAGTGTGTAGGATCTTTGGTAGTGTTAACTCTGCCGCGTGGAGCGCGGGCAGGGCAGTTGGAGTCTGGCTGGAGTAGCGAGTGGAGCAGGTGTGTGGTGTGACGCTCCCGCGAGTTGCCGCGCTTTCGGGGTTTAGCAGCATGTAATTGCGCTCGACTTGCGATGATAGTTTCTGACATGGTGTCGCGGACGGGAAGCCTTAGCTGGCGCACATCAAGAGCCCGTTTCGTCTGGTGACCGTGTTGAGAAGAAGGCGCGCCAACATCCAGCTTCTGCAACAGCGACGGCCGACAATGAGTGACTGTCGCCACCTCCTCGATCGACGGCTTCAAACCTTCAATCAACTAACAAGGAAGACTAAAAGCACGTAAAGTTTCAGAACTGTATGGCAGACCTCAGCTTTTCACATTGTTCCATTTGCCTCGCAAAATTACAGCAACTTAGCATGAACCTTTGTTGCTCATTGTCCCAATTGCATTACCAAGCAGGGTCCCTTCCTTTTTCCGAAATGAAACCGAGTGTCGTTGAAATTCAGACGCCAGCATTAAAGTACTATCATTGCATTTCATTACTTTAGTTTCAAAGTGCAGTTAAAGCATAGCTGGCTACAATAGTTAGATTACACAAGCACAAATTAAGAGTGCGAGTTTTGTTAGCATATTTTAGCTTACCTGTGACTGCAGCTCAGCTTGGTACGTACTAAATTTTACTATTGTTAATTATTCAGAATCATTTAATTCAAGTTCAAAGTTAAATCTCTTGTTTCTAAATTGCGTAGAGTCAAGTTGCTTTTGAAATGATTGTTGAGGTAGTCCAAGACTAACCGTATTCTGCTGGATTTCGATGTGCTTCAGAAAGAAAGCTCACTATTAACTTCAGTCACTAAATTAACTTTCGATTTTCCGGATTTATTAATTCTTTTGCTAAATTAAGTCAGAGTGTAGCGAAATTTATTACTTCTGACAAACTTTCAGTTTTCACACTACACGTGTCAACCTTCAGTTGCCACGCTTCTAGTGCTAATTATATGTGTAATAACCTTTCTTTTTCAGTTACTATAGTAATTGTCCTTAGGACAGGCGACCGTGATTTCCCCCAAATCTCAAATATCTAATTACCGCTAGTTAATTGTTGACGTAACGGCCGCACATTTACTTTCTTTATTAACTTTACCCCTTTTCAAAATTAATTTCCACCAGTTTCATTTGCATTTTTCCTTTCATTTAGATGTAACCCTTTCCTCCCTCTTTACCGACAGATTAACTTCGGTGACGATTGCTTTTCCAAAATTCCCATTAGGTACACGCGGTTTAATTTTTCACTGTCATTAAGGTCGATAAGTGAGGGGGAGGTTACACGTGGCGACCTGGTGACAGGACAATCTTCAAATTTGAGGTTGTTCTGGACACGAATTTTGCATTGTGCAAATCTCTTAACAAAGTACTGGTTACGAAATGGTCGATACGTCAGCGAGAATATTAGTCTGAGGAATCCTAATTAGATTTGAGATTTGTTATTTATATTGAAAATTATTAAAATGAGTGAAGGCAACAATTACCAAAATTTGGTAGACTTGGGTACGGAACAATCGGTCGAACAGTGGGAAACACGCACCGCGGTACCCATTGTTCAGGGGCAGGCGGCTAGCATGAAAGACGCGACCGCCGAGACGCAACAAAGAGCAGAAATGGAATTCCAAACATTAGAAAATGTTTCGGAATCGGAAGTGAAAATCAAATCGGAATCCCTTGATGACGAATACGGGGGGACAATTAAAGAGGAAGCCGCTACGGAAGTAAAACCGGTAGTTTCCGGGAATTTAACTGATTTATTGAATGTTTTGATTAACGAAATCAAGGCTCAGTCTAGCAAGATAGAAACTCAATCGGCAGAAATTAAAGCTCAGTCTGAAAAAATTGACAGGAAGCTAGACAATCAGAACAAAGCTATTAATGTTGTTAACAACAATGTTGGAATTGTTAACACAAAAGTTAATAAAATCAAAGAAGATATTGTTGTGATTAATACCGAAATCGGTAATCTTAAACAGGAAATGATAGGCGTTCAGGCGGAAATTGCGAGCATAAATACGCGTTTTAATTCCGAAATTAGCAGAATCGAGAAAAGTGTAGGAGACGCAGTTGCTCCGATCATCGAGAATAAGGTGACGGAACAAATTCAATTAGTGAGAAAAGACGATCAACAGAAGGTGGAAACTTTAAAGGTTTTAGTATCCGAAGTAGATGCCAAAGTGAGGAAGCAGGCTAATACCTGCGAAGAGAAAAAGAGGGAAGTGGAAACGCTTGCGACAACCACTTGCCAAGTGATTACGAGAGTGTCGGAATTAGAAAAGAAACTTGAAGAAAAACAGAGCTATGTGCCAATCTGTGCACATAGTTCGGAATTGTTGACGAAAGAGGAGCGGTTCGACCCCTTGAAAAAAGGCGGTATACACGCGACGGATTTCATTAAAAACTGTGAAAGAGTTTTACCCAGATCATGGACTAATGAGAGAAGAATTAATGCGGTTATTGATGTGTTGGCTGGTGATGCCAAGCGTTGGGGCTTAAACCTCAACATTACGAACCTGACCTTTGACGAGTTTAAAAATTTGTTTCTGGCTGAATACCGGTCAGAGCAAAAACAGCAAAGTGTCTGGCGCGAATTTGTCGTATCGAGGCCTTTCGATGCGAATTCGCGCGGCTCGATGAAGGAGTTTTGTGAGGGCTGGATCCGCAAGTTGGAATATTTGCGTGATCGCCGCACGGAATCCGAAATAGTCTGGGAACTCTACAAGAAGCTTCCAGATGATACAAAACGCTACGTAGGAAGCAATTACAGGACAATCAATCATTTCCTGGAAAGAGTTGAGGACGAGGACAATTGGCGCAATAATCGCGATACTGGTAGAGGCCGTGGTAACAACAACGGGTACCACAGCAACCACAACAATCATAACTATGGGAATAATGCATACCGCAATCTTGGCAGCAATAACAATAGTGGTTCGGGCCGTAATGACAATCGATACACTGCAAATAATAACAGGAATGACGGAAACCAGTATCATACTAGCGTGATACGGGCTTCGCAGAATAGTAATAACGCCAGAGTGTGTGATCAGCCGCCTCAGCAGCATCCGGGGAGCGTATCTGCTGGGACGAGACAGGGAAACCATTAGCCGCGCCGGTGAGGGGCCGACCGGGCGTGGAGAAATTTTGGCGGCCCATTAACAGTAGAAAACCCAGGTGTCGTCGTTATGAAAATTCCGTGTGGAATAATCAACGGCGGGAGAGTGTGCCAGTGTTAGGAGAAAGGAGTGCGCCCACAGGTAGTAAATCAGCTGTATACACGGCAGTAGGAAGTACATTCACTGTCAGTGAGAACAATTTAAGTAGTGTTCCGGAAATCGATTATAAAGTGGTAGCTGTAATACCCACAGCGGAACTGGAGATTGAGTTTAAGAATGATTCGCAAGTGTTGAGAGAAGATCAGATGTCGGATAAAACGTCCGTCATCGAGCGAGGGGATGCAGAGAGGGATGAGGTCTGGTTAAGGCAGTACGGTCGCTTATACGACGAACTAAGAGATTATAGGGGTCTGTATGGGAGAAGCGTTTATGGGGAGCGCGGGCAGGATTTGCCGCGTTTCGTCCCACAGGAAGATAGTATTTGTGAAGTGATAGGAAGTTCTGGCCCTAACCGGCAGACTTTACTAGAAATAGTTGATGTTAATGGGGAGCACGAGCAAGATTCGTCGTGTTTCGTCCCGCAGGAGTTGTCTGTTGAAGTAGTAACGGAAAGTTATGGCCCTAACCGGCAGACTTTACCGAAAGTTATAGTGTTAGAAGTGACCGACCCATCCGACGCAAAACTCCAGTTTAAACATTGCGAAAGTATTGAGGAGAAAGATTACGAAAATTTTAGTGATAGCCGGACACGATTGGTAGAAAAGCATGTGGATTACAGCGTGTATGAGGTTAGAGCTGACATTATACGGTCAGACGATAGCAGTGTGGGTTGCGCAGATCTAGCGGAAGTAATTGCAGAGACTACTGGGCACATTCCTCCAGGTAGATTGGCGGATGATATCAATCTGGCCAAAGTGGAATCAACGAAGGTGACAATTAGTGAAATGATAGCAGGGCAACACTCACTAGTTGACGAGTTAGAGGAAAAGGTTTCGGTATTGGAGGCGAAGCTACAGACTAAGCCTCAGGACAAACGTGTTGAAATTAAGACTGTATGTGAACAGAGGCTGAAAAAGCCGCCAGATAAACCGGATTTAGGATCAAAGCCGGGTGGTTTTTTCTGGAATGACCTGGATATAGACGACGATTTATTGTGGGAAAATAAAGAAACAGTCGAGGACAAGTGTAGGCAGATAGTAGTGTCTGTTAATATGCACGACCTACAACTAAACGTGTTGATTGACACCGGTGCAGAATTGAGTGCCGTATCTGGGAAAATATTTGAGTTACTGAAAGACAGACCTGGTATCGTAGTTATGCCAGTAACAGGAGTGAAAATTATCGGTGCTACTGGGAAGGCCAGTAAACCGGTCACAAAACAGATTTTTGTCAAGTTCGAGATATGTGGGGCACGATTTGAACAAGAGTTTGTCGTCGTGCCAGACTTAACTACGGAAGTAATTATTGGGTTAGATTGGCTATTAAAGTACCGTGCAGTGATTAATTGCGAAAGCAAAACTTTGACATGTACGTCACAAGATAAAACAAAAGTAGTTAGTTTTGACGAGGCAGGAGACGGTGTGCATAGGCAATACCAGCCTATACACATTGTTAACTGGCCGGATGACATTGACGTAGGAATGAATTTGAACTGCCGTAACGTGAGGAATCTCGGCATTGACAAAAGTGTAGAAAGTGAATTGGAAGAGATAATCAAATTCCCTCCACGGATTGACATTAGTATTGGTGTGAAAAAAGATCGTTTGCGAGAAGTAATGAAGCTAAAGGCTGATGCTCGCATACGTCGTCATGACGCTAAAGCGCGTTTTGCTAAGTTTGCAATCGGAGACTTAGTTCTTGTAAAAGCTCATGAGAAATCGAGCGAGATAGACAATGAAATCTCTAAATTTAAGTTTGTTTATAATGGTCCATATAAAGTCATTGGTATACCTCACACAAATGCTTATTGCTTAGAGTATCCAAGCTCTGGAAAACTATTAGGTATAAGGAACATTGTAGGCTTGAAATTGTACCAACCTAGGGTTGATTAATACCACAGAATGGGTAATTTGTACAGTATGTAAATATAGAGTGTAAGATTTCAGGTTTGCTAGATTGCCATGCTTTTACCTGACCAAGGGGACATTAAAGAAGTTGTAATTAATAAGTAATTAATTTTGACTGAATGATTTATGAGGAACTGATTGGTAATCATCTGAAAAATCCAAGCTGCTAGTTTAAGTTTTCAGCTGAGTCACAGTAGATTAAGGAATGTAAATATGCTTTTTAACTAGCTGTCAGATTTCATTAATGTGTGTTTTACTAGTCATTGCCGATGTACTTAGACGCTGTTTTAAGTTTCAGGCTAGTACATGCGTGTGATGATGGACAGTGTTGAGTTATCCACTGTGATAGTATTAATGGACTCCTTGAGATTACTCGGGAGTGAGTTTTTCCGAAAGAATTCAGTGAAACGGACGTTCTGGAAATGCCGCTACAAGGGCGAGTGAGATCAAGCGTGCCGCACAGGCGGGCGCAACAATACTGGCGGGGCGGAACCGCTGTCGGCTCTTGTGCCGCTGTCGGCTCTTGTGCCGCTGTCGGCATTCTTTGTACTTGCGAGTACGGAAGGCGGAATTGTTTTTCTTCCTGGACAGCTGAAAGAATTCTGTTGTCAATATTTATGTTTTTGTCGATCTGCTGTATATTATTTTCTTGTTTAGCGTTAAGTGCACACTCATGACGAGAATATTAATTATGTAAAGTTTATATAAAATACGTATTCTATGTAATTAATTATTAATTTGCGTATTTTGATATACCTGTTTTCTATGACCATGTAATCTGATTAATTTTGTAAATAGTATTCCATTTCTTGTACTGCTAGGAATTTAGATTTTTAGAATAGCTAAACCATTTTCTATGCTTTCTATGAATTTTAATATGTCGTCAACCTGTTTTATTTTGTGCAAGATGACAGAGTGGAATAAGATTAGGACTGTCTCCACTCAATTTTTATGGTCTAAAAAATTGATTTATGCTTAATTAGACGAATGCTAAATTTTGATGATGTTTTGAGCATATGCATTTCCGCTGTTTATTTTTTGGGACATTTTCTGAGTCTGTTTAGGTTACACGAACATCCTCAGACAATGTGGGGCACGTGTAACGCCGGAAATGCATATCCTCCTATTTTCATCTGTTGTACTGTAAGTTTTTTCCTTAATTTGTTACCTGAATATATGACATTTCTGTGCCTTTATATATTGTAATTGTTTTACTATTTGTATATATATATTTATGCATTTATGTCGATGTATAATTGGTTTGTTTCGTAAATATTATTTGTATTTCTACGCTGGGTCTTGCCTAGGGAAAACTGCTATCGAACGATTACATCGATAGGTCGTGTGAAGAATCAAAGTGTGTAGGATCTTTGGTAGTGTTAACTCTGCCGCGTGGAGCGCGGGCAGGGCAGTTGGAGTCTGGCTGGAGTAGCGAGTGGAGCAGGTGTGTGGTGTGACGCTCCCGCGAGTTGCCGCGCTTTCGGGGTTTAGCAGCATGTAATTGCGCTCGACTTGCGATGATAGTTTCTGACATGGTGTCGCGGACGGGAAGCCTTAGCTGGCGCACATCAAGAGCCCGTTTCGTCTGGTGACCGTGTTGAGAAGAAGGCGCGCCAACATCCAGCTTCTGCAACAGCGACGGCCGACAATGAGTGACTGTCGCCACCTCCTCGATCGACGGCTTCAAACCTTCAATCAACTAACAAGGAAGACTAAAAGCACGTAAAGTTTCAGAACTGTATGGCAGACCTCAGCTTTTCACATTGTTCCATTTGCCTCGCAAAATTACAGCAACTTAGCATGAACCTTTGTTGCTCATTGTCCCAATTGCATTGCCAAGCAGGGTCCCTTCCTTTTTCCGAAATGAAACCGAGTGTCGTTGAAATTCAGACGCCAGCATTAAAGTACTATCATTGCATTTCATTACTTTAGTTTCAAAGTGCAGTTAAAGCATAGCTGGCTACAATAGTTAGATTACACAAGCACAAATTAAGAGTGCGAGTTTTGTTAGCATATTTTAGCTTACCTGTGACTGCAGCTCAGCTTGGTACGTACTAAATTTTACTATTGTTAATTATTCAGAATCATTTAATTCAAGTTCAAAGTTAAATCTCTTGTTTCTAAATTGCGTAGAGTCAAGTTGCTTTTGAAATGATTGTTGAGGTAGTCCAAGACTAACCGTATTCTGCTGGATTTCGATGTGCTTCAGAAAGAAAGCTCACTATTAACTTCAGTCACTAAATTAACTTTCGATTTTCCGGATTTATTAATTCTTTTGCTAAATTAAGTCAGAGTGTAGCGAAATTTATTACTTCTGACAAACTTTCAGTTTTCACACTACACGTGTCAACCTTCAGTTGCCACGCTTCTAGTGCTAATTATATGTGTAATAACCTTTCTTTTTCAGTTACTATAGTAATTGTCCTTAGGACAGGCGACCGTGATTTCCCCCAAATCTCAAATATCTAATTACCGCTAGTTAATTGTTGACGTAACGGCCGCACATTTACTTTCTTTATTAACTTTACCCCTTTTCAAAATTAATTTCCACCAGTTTCATTTGCATTTTTCCTTTCATTTAGATGTAACCCTTTCCTCCCTCTTTACCGACAGATTAACTTCGGTGACGATTGCTTTTCCAAAATTCCCATTAGGTACACGCGGTTTAATTTTTCACTGTCATTAAGGTCGATAAGTGAGGGGGAGGTTACACACTGTTGAACTGAAAGGTTATGCCGACTTGCAAAATATCGGCGCACAGCTGAGTTCTGGATACTGTTCAATGAACGATGCCAAGACGTGCGTATGTAATGCAACAGAATCTTGAGATCTCGGTCTCCTTCCGTGGCCTGTGCAATTTCTCTGTAGTGCAATGGAAAAGGTTCCAGCAATTCAGAGTTTTGGGCATCGATTTGATAACAAGATACGGCAGATGCATCAAAATCAGAGTCTGTGCCAATCGGAGGGCGAGATAGGGCGACTGCATTGCCATGCTCGCCGTAGGTCTGTACACAATTTCATACTGATAACTGCGAAAGCGACAAAGCCCAACACTGCAATTTTTGGGCAGTGCGTGTAGGAGCCGGCTTCGACCGATGAAACGAGGACTACAAAAGCGATCAACAGATGGTGATGGAATATTGTCACACCATACACAATAGTCTCTTTTTCTATCTGAGAATAATTGCACTGAGTTTGAGTGAGCAACTTTGAGGCAGAAGCAATAGGTCTGTCTTGTGCAGCAATTCCCTGCGAAAGCACAGTGCCGATTTCGTAGGCAGAAGTGTCGATTTGCGAAACTACTAGCTTGGCAGGGTGAAAATGCACTACACTTCTGTTACGAAGCAAAGCGTTTTTGAGTTCCTGAAATGCGTCTTGTCACTCTTTGGTCCAAAGGAAAGGCATGTTTTTCCTAAGCAAACTACGCAATGGAGCCGCGATCTGAGCGGCATTCTGTATGAACCGAATACAGTACGTCATCTTGTCTAGTACTGACTGCAGTTCAGACACATTGCGAGGAACAGGCAAGTCACGGACTGCAAGCAAATGAGATTGGACGGGACGCACACCCTGACTGTCACTTGACCTGAGTACTGTAGTTCCGTCTCAAAAAAGTCACTTTTCGAGACGACACTTGAATCCTACTTCTGACAACACTCGAAAAAGAGTACACAGATTGGTAATGTGCTCCTCTGGTGTACGACCTGAGACGACAATATCGTCCTGGTAGTTTGAACGAAATGGCACTTTTGCAGTCGGCTGTTCCAAATAACGTTGAAAAATGGCTGGTGCGGAAGCACTGCCGAAGGATAAACGCATATATATGCCTGAACAGTCTTAATGTGTATTTAGAACACTGTGATTCTTCATCCAATGGAATTTACAAGTAGGCATCACGCAAATCTGGTCTCAGAAAAGGAATGTCCTGCTGTCCATGAGTTCCTCAGGGCGACGTAACGAATGAGTGTCAACTACCATCTGTGGGTTGATTGTAGACTTGAAGTCAACACAAATGCGAATGCAACCAGAAGGCTTAGGCAACAGAACGAGTGGACTTGCCCACTGACAAGCTTTAATGGGAGCAATTACACCATTATCTTACAAGCCTTTCAATTCACTGGCTACATTGTCTCTTAAAGCAACTGGAACGGTGCAGGCCTGGAAAATCTTAGGCTGTGCATTGTCTTTCAATGTAACATGCGCTACGTAGTTATTAGCTTTTCCCATTCCATCTGAAAATAGTTCAATAAATTCTGTCTTTTGGTTCAAAAGCTGACAGTGAAAGTACATTGTCTTGGATGCTAGGTACAAATAAATCAAAGGCATCTAAACCGGATGTGTTCTCACTGTCTCTTGATTTCAACACAGTAAAGTTCACTGCCCTAGTGTGAGATTTGTAAGTGGCAGGAAAACTACACTATCCAAGCACTGGAATTTTCTGTCTGTTGTAAGCAGTGAGGTGTTTGTTAGATTTAGAAAGGCGTGGTGAGTCTAACCGTTCATACATGGTACGATTAAGCAAAATTACTGAAAATCCTGTTTCTAACAAAGTTCACACGATGGCCAGCAATTCGTACGAGACAAATGGTTTGTTAGAACGTCGTTGCACAGCTCTAGAGCGAGGAGGCGGCACGACCTTAGTCTTACTTTTGTCAGAACCTTTCGTAGGTTTTGAAACCACAGCGTTCACTGTATGCGCATGAGCCTGTTTTTTCTGGGAGCTGGCAAAATTGGCATTTTTGTGCCGTTGCAAACAAACTGCTTGGACATAGCTTTTTTTCCACACGTGTAACACGTTTCGTTACGTGATGGGCAATCCTGTCTTCTATGGCGAGCGTAACATCTAGGGCAAGAGTTCACTAAATTCACAGGCCTGTTTGTCCGCCACCGGTAGCTGAGTGGATACCGGCACGGTAGCTCAGCGTGTTCGGTCAGAGGGTTTAGCTACCCTCTGTAATAAAAAAAAAACTGAGTGAACGGATCAACGAACAACCTGAACGGGTGTCATCGGACGTTCGTCACGAACAAATTCAACGAACAATGTAGAAAAAAATGAGAAAAAAATGTGGTCAGCGCGACAGAATGTCAATCCTAAGGGCCCCGGTTCGATTCCCCGCTGGGTCGAAGATTTTCTCCGCTCAGGGACTGCGTGTTGTATTGTCGTCGTCATCATCATCATTTCATCCCCATCGGCGCGCAAGTCGCTGAAGTGGCGTCAAATCGAAGGACTTGCACCCGGCGAACGGTCTACCCGACGGGAGGCCTTAGTCACACGACATTTGCAGGTCTGTTTACATGTCTACATGGCTGTCCGCGCGGCTGTGTACGCGCTCGTTGTTGCGGCTGCTTGGGGCGGTCGCGAACAAAGAGAGACTCCACCCGACAAATCGGGGTCTGGTCAAACTTATCGGCCGTTATGGCATCCGAATAATATTGCTCTAAGAATTGCAGTACTTGGGCAAGTGACGGACAGTGTGGTTTAAGATCTGTTCATGTATTCTATTATCTGGGACACTGAACGTTATTGCATTACGTATCATTAAATCACTGTAAAAGTTGCCACAAATACACTTAAATTTACATTTCCTAGTAGAGCCCGTTAATTCTGTGTACCGCTGGTGGTACGTCTGTTCCAGCTTTTCCTGCAAGCAAACGAAATGATATCTATCTGCAGCTACTTGGACTTTCTGGTCATAGTATTGAGTAAATGCAGCGATTACTTGGTCGTAGACGAGTTCATCGGGAATAGTTTTTGTATAAACCTGAACACAGAGGACCCTGGTATCGAAAGGAAGCATTTTAACTTTACAGTACCTTGAAGACGATGAACTTGACAATGTGCTTGGAACTGAGTCAGGTATTCAGTCCATTCCTCCTCTGTTTCCTTAAATTGCCCGTCCGGCCCCGGTAGCTGAGTGGTCAGCGTGACGGAATGTCAATCCTAAGGTACCGGGTTCGATTCCCGTCTGGGTCGGAGGTTTTCTCCGTTCAGGGACTGGGTGTTGTGTTGTCCTAATCATCATCATTTCATCCCCATCGACGCTCATGTCGCCGAAGTGGCGTCAACTCGAAAGACCTGCACCAGGCGAACGGTCTACCCGACGGGAGGCCCTAGCCACACGACATTTCATTTCTTAAATTTCCCGAACGTTGGTGCACTTGTTGGGCTGGTTGGTTGGTCGGTGGTGGTCGTGCGACCGACGTAGCTTGTGCAGCCAGTAGTTGTACCGTCGTCGGTAAGGTAGCGATTTGTTGGTTCTGAAACTGAAAAACTGGTGTTAGATCCATCACATTGGCCGTCTGCGGCTGAAGCGTAGGGGCAGGGAGTGGAGGTGCGGGGAATTCATGATTGACACAAATACGTTATATCAAACAGCAAGCAAAGCCTCTGAAAAGAGAAATTTGATTAGTTCTGCTACTCTCCTCCTGGAATACATGAAAGAACACAACAACAAATTAGCAAATAGAAACACTTGGGCACGATCACCCCTGCAAGTTAAAACACAAGAGAAGAAAGCAACATCTTCGGCCAAGTTGATTAACTTCGATCGTCACTGAATTATCCTCGTTCACCACTGTAGAGACTTGTACCGCAAGAAAGCAAGGGATAGGATGTTGTTACAGGTGGGCAGTATCCTCTTTCTACAACGCAAATGCACACGTGGATTAATACGGTTCTTTATTTACATGAACTGGAAACATTCACTTAACTTGAATAGAGTCCATGTGTAGTGGCACAAGCTCATCAGTAGTAGTCATGCAGACTGATGTGAAGTCCAATTCTGTATGAGGTGAACTAGTCCCAGTATAGTCACTAATATGGTCTCTATGTACTGTCAGAACCTGTGACGAACTAAACCCACACTGCGAGTAAACTGACAGACGCCTTTATTGATTCTCAATTCCCCCGAAGGGGGGGGGGGGGGGGCTGGCAGCAGCTTAGTACGCTGCTCTACAGCCTACAGACTTTTATTTTAAAGAACGTAAGAAGAAAAGAAACAAGAAAAACGGCGATAAAACGGTGATGTCAAGTGTAAAATGGCGGAAAGATGCGGAAAGTTAAAACAGAAAGCAAAAGGGGTTGGCAACGTTAATAAGAGACACAGGAATCAGACAAGTAACATAGAACACACACAATTAAAAAAACACGGCGTCAGTCTGGTTTCTGTTCGCAAGAGATAGAAGGCACACCCAGCGACAGTATGATGGCCGTTCGCAACACTTCCCAAAAAACACAACACGGAACACCACTGTAAAACACGCACTGTAGAACACTCACTGTAGAACACTGCATGAAAGTGGCGGCACAAAGATGACACTCCGGAGCCAAAGGCAGATGGGGGGTGGGGGGGACCTGGAGGAGGGGGAGGAACAAGGAGGGAGGAAGGAAAAAAACGAAAAGGGGGGAACCAAGGAGGGAGAGGACTAATAAAGGGGGAGAAGGGCAGACGCGAGAGGGAATGAGAGGAGGCAGAGGAGGGAAATGTAAAAGGACTCGGGGGAGAGAAGGGGGCAAAGAGAGGGGAGGTGGGGAAGAAAGAGGATGGAAGTGGGGGAGAGGGAGCCCGGGAAAAGGGCAGAGGAAAGGAGGGGGAGTGAGGATCAGAGTTGATAGGAGGGATAAATGGAGAGAGAGAGGTCATCATCCGGGAGGGGGAGTTGATGGAAGCCACCTTGGGAAAGGAGATGTAGGTTGTAGAGATGGAGGGTAGGGGGGACACAACAGTGAAGACGTGGCAGGGGGCGGGGATGGGAGAGGAGAGGAGCAACCAGGGAGTGAGGGGGTTCAAGGCAGCGGGAGGTGTAGAGGATGTGGATATGTTCGAGGAATAGGAGCAGATGGGGGAAAGGAATGAGATCATAGAGGATCCGCGTGGGGGATGGGAGGCGTATACGGAAGGCGAGGCGGAGTGCATGACGCTCAAGGATGTTTGTATGTGCATATGTATGTATGTATGTACGTATGTATGTATGAATGTATGTTAGTTTCACACCTCCTAAATCATACTACCAGTATCAACCAAACTTGGTACACATATCACTTAACGTATGGAAAGAATCGCTGTGTGGGTAAAATGTACCTACCTCTCAAAGGGGTGAGGGTGAAAAAGAAATGTAAACCAAGACACGTGAATACCCAAACTTCACTCATCTAATATTTGAGAATGGGAGTACTTGTAACAAAGTTTACACATTGTTTCAAACCTTTAAGAAAACTTTACTCGCTGACATCCCCCACAAAATTATAAAAGAAAAAAAGTTTATCGCTTACTACATTTTCACTGTTCATGCAGTAAATTTGCCGCATCAGGCATGACGTTTTGACTTATTAGTTCTTCACCACTAACTGTATTCGCGACACATTTTGCAGACAGTATTTGCAAATACCACTGAATGTACCAGCAACATTAGATCACTGTGTCACCCATAGCTCAGGGGATATGGCGCCAGAAATACTGAGATGCGTGAGAAAGAGCATGATTTTTCAGTTTTTTGCTTCTTTGCTGCTAAATCCATTAGCAGCACATTTCGAAGACAGGATCCACGTATACCGCTAACATACCTACAAAATTATATAATTGTACGACACGTAGTGCATGAAATATGAGGTCGTAAACACTGAGCTGCGTGAGAGCGAAACAGCAGGACGAATTTCGCTAAAGATACAGGCGAACTATGTACTGCTAATATACCTACAAAATTATATCATTGTACGACACATAGTGCATGAAATATGAGGTCGTAAACACTGAGCTGCGTGAGAGTGAAACAGCAGGACGACTTTCGCTAAAGGTGCAGGCGGACTATGTGTACAAATATGTGTGAAATAGGTTACATGTATGAGAAACTTTTGTGACATGAGCGTAGGTGAGCAAAGCCAAGAGTAAAAATCTCCTCCCATGGATTGTTGTCAACCACACTTGGGTAAACGTACTACTAGTTATATGGAAAGAAACATTGTTAGGGTAAGAAACAGCAACCTCCTCCTGGGGAGGGGGCAATAAAGTGCAGAGACAAGGCAGTAGGACGATATGGACAGACAAAGAGAGAGGAGGAGGAGATGGAGAGAGGGAGGGTACGAGGAAGTGGACAGAAACGGAAAAGGAGGAGATCGACAGAGAGAGGGTACAGGAGGAGAGGGATAGAGAAAGGAAGGATAAGGAAAAAGATAGAGGGAGGAGGAAGAGATGTACAGAGGAAGGGGAAGAGGAAATGGACAGAGAAAGGGAAGAGGAGGAGATGTACAAAGAGAGGTGATGAGGAGACAGTCAGAAAGAGGGGGAAGGAAGAGACAGACCAATACAAAATTGGAATAAATACATACCCATGCAACATCGGGAGTAGTAAGGTAAAGAGAGAACAGCCCCACTCTGCATTGTCGCCAGATTTATTCGAGATGGCGGATCCAAGATGGCGGCCATTGATGTGGCAACATCACAGTGACTCATGGCGAGAAGTTCAAAATTTGGGGAACTAGGTCAATTGGGCTACCTACACTAACCTAAGCTCCTCCCCTCCACACCCCTCACCACCACCCTTCTACCCTCCCCCTCCCTCCCCCATCTGGAAATTGGCAGGAAAAGGACTCAGTCTGTGCTGGGCTACCAGATAGGATGGATGTAAGTCTTTATTTTGTATGCATTGTTTATTTAAACAAGTTGAGATGTTATAGACAGTAGCTCTAGCCAGTGTGTTCGCCATGAGGTCCAGAGTCCAACTGACTTAGTTCACAACACTGTCACCAGAGGGTGGTGTTGGCCTTCCCCCTCTCCCCTTCCATGATGTAATCCAAGATGGCGGACTGGGGGAAAATAGCAGAAAAAGTACGCAGTCTGTACAAAATTATTGAGGCTTTCGTGGCCACTTGTTGACAAACTGCCTATTGGCTTCTGTCTCGGGTTCTTCGGCCGACGTTCATCTAATGATTTTTCTGACGTTTCGCCAGCACGAGTGGCTGGCATTGTCAAAGCTTCACCCTCCATTGCCGGTGGTGAACTGGAGCCGAGCTTTAAGAGGTGGAGCCCCTCCACGCCCACACCGGCATGATGGCCAACACAAAAGGTCTACTGCCATCTCTGCATAAGGGTTAGTATTCACTAAAGTGAGGTGTCGCAGGATGTGGGTGCTGCGATGTTTGCGTACGTCTGGTTAGGATTAACCATTAATACGCGCTCATCTGGAGATAGATTGGTCGAAATCTGACGAAGGGTAGCGGTTTGAAGGGCAGAGGAAAAAAAGTGCCAAGGCAAGAGCCAAGGGAAAAAAACCTCTGCGAAAGTTAGGTCGGGCGGCAAGAGCAGTAGCGGTTGTCTTGCTGCCTGCGATAGGTTGTACAAGGATAGGCTTTGTTAGTAGTGGGTATCATGCATGTCGATACCTTGATGTTGTGCGTTTGTGCTGCTCGGCGGCTGGCGCTGGGTGCTGGTACAGAGTCCTCGTTCAGCGTCCTGCAGCCTGCAACAGTTAGTTTTGTTATCGGTCTTGTGTCCGATGGTCATATACCGGAGGCACAGTGTGAGGGAGTGTTGGCAGATTGTTCGTGCGTCTGTGGGCGAGCTCGTCGGTGTCCCTGCTGTGGCCTGTTGGTCGGCTCTAATAGCAGCTGGTGGTTGCCAGTCAGTGTTTCTGATATGCAGGGGCTTACCGACGTTTGTCGCTGTTTGCGTATGTTAGTTTACCATAGGTGGTTATGCCCTAACTAGCAGTGTCTTTGGCCGCTTGTGTTTCCACCTGTGGTTGTGATCGTAGTTTCCCAGAGTGAGGATGAAAGGGTTGTTCGAGTGTCTCGAGTTCCTGTATAGTCGTGTGGCGTGTTTTTTGAATACTTCCTTGAGGGTATCAAGGCGGTATTCATGGTGTAGATCCACGGTGCGTGTGTAGCGTGGAGCATTGCTAATGATTCGTAGCACCTTGTTCTGTATGATCTGCAGGCGGCGCAGTCGTGTGGGAGCTGCATATCCCCAGACGGGAGCTGCGTACGTCATCAGAGGTCTAATCAGTGTCGTGTATAAGGACCTCGACACCCTCCTATTCAGTGTGCTTTCCCTGTTGAGCATTGGGTAGAGGTGTTTGAGCCTCGCGTGCGCTCGGTTGGCAACGTATTCGATGTGGTCCCCCCATGTAAGTTTCCGGTCCAGCCAGACACCAAGGTATCTGACTTTCTCTCGGAAACGTATTGGGCGTGTGTGTAGTGTTATCGGTCTACAGTGTTGGTGTTTGCGAAGTAGTTTCGGTCTGCGTGTGAACAGAACTGCTTCGCACTTGTCGACGTTTACTTTAATACGCCATCGCTCCAGCCAAGGCTCAGCTGTTCTGAGTGCTGTCTGTATTCGTGAGTTGATGTTCGACGGTTTCCAGTCTTGCGCGAGGATGGCTGTGTCATCCGCGTAGACGGCTAACGTCGTGTTTCGTGTCGCTGGGAAGTCATTAATGTACAGGTTAAACAATATGGGCCCTAGGATGCTTCCTTGGGGTACTCCAGCTTGGATACCGTGTTGTGTTGATTGTTTATCCTGCACGTTAGTGTTGAAACATCTGTTCGTGAGATATGAGTGTATGAGACGTACGAGTCCGTCCGGGAAACCAGCTTCGCTTAGTTTGCGTATGAGTCCGTTGTGCCAGAGACGATCGAAAGCCTTTTCGATGTCTAGGAACACGGCCCCTGTGGCTTTGTTCATGTTGTAGCCGTGTGTTATATGTTCGACTACGCGGAGGAGTTGTTGTGTTGACGAGTGGTGATTCCTAAAGCCGAATTGCTCCGGTCTTAGGGTGTCGTTGGCGATGCAATGCCTAGTGATACGTTTTAGTATTACCTTCTCAACAATCTTGCTGAGCGAGCACAGCAGACTGATGGGTCGGTAATTTTGTGGGAGGGAGTGGTCTTTCCCTGGCTTCCTGAACATCAGGACCTTGGCCGCCTTCCAAAAGTCAGGGAAGTGTTGGTGTGTCATTGCAGGTTGGGGCAGGTGGAGAAATCGGCCGTGGCAGAACACGCACTGAATGAGACCGACCACGTAATAAAATTCGCCGACACGGAAGTTCTGGCTGTAGAGAACCACTATCACACGCGCTTGTTCAGAGAAGCTGTAGAAATACAAAAACACGCGAACAGTTTGAACAAGAAAGAGGAAAGCCTTAAGGTCAACGGATCCTGGCTTCCCGTACTGCAGCGAACGACCGTCGCAGGTAGCAAGAGGAGAACCGCACCGGAAATGACCGCGGAGAAGCCCTCGGACGTTGGCGCGCCAGGTACATATAGTCTGCGCCCGCGAGCTCGGCTCCAGTTCACCACCGGCAATGGAGGGTGAAGCTTTGACAATGCCAGCCACTCGTGCTGGCGAAACGTCAGAAAAATCATTAGATGAACGTCGGCCGAAGAACCCGAGACAGAAGCCAATAGGCAGTTTGTCAACAAGTGGCCACGAAAGCCTCAATAATTTTGTATTACGCCTCTACGGGGAGGAGATTTGCAGATTGTACCGACGCCTTGACCAACGACGGAAGAAGAAAGCGCGACTGATGTCCTCTCTCGCCTTTCTGTCACGGTGCCGAGATGAATGTGCTACACCGAAGTTCTTGAGATGCAAGCGCCTATTCACCACCGCCCAAGCACATCGTATCTACGACAGAATGGAACGAGCTTTTCTTCGTGAGCGAATACATACAACACGGAGAGACTTGGCAAGAACGGATCAGGAACTTCTGGACATTTTCTATCAACTAAGTAGCAGAATGCATCGAGACGACTGGGACAAGATCGACAGCATCACTCACAGGAGCATGCAGAACGAACTCGAGCGCTGCACCGAGCGACAGAAGAAAAAGTTTGAAAGATGCCGGAAGCAGACCGACAAGGCGACTCCCGACATGTCACACACAGTGGTCAACCTCACTGAACGACAATTGACCGAAGCGGAAGTGTCTGTTCTTCAAAAAGGAGGGAATTTCGCTATCATCCCGAGAACCATACCTATGGAGGACATCATTGCCAACACCGAAGCAGCCATTCGTGCCCTTCCTTGTGAAAGGGCAGATGAAATACGCACGGAAACAGCCAGGATACTGCGCCGAGCAAAACCGCCAGCTTGCAACCTGAAGAAAGAAGAGGTACAAGCCATTAAGAATCTCAACGCCGACAAGAGTATATTGGTACTGCCTGCCGATAAGGGGAACGCGACCGTCGTAATGAAGACCAAAGATTATGAGCAAAAGATCCGAGACCTATTAGATCCGACGACGTACCGAAAACTAAGCGCAGATCCGACGCAACGTATCACACGGAATACGAATCGATTGATCAAGGCATCTTCTCTGCCGGCGGACATACAGAGAAACCTGCGCAACACAGAAGCCCTACCACCTCGGCTGTATGGATTACCCAAGATCCATAAGAACAACGTTCCACTGAGACCGATCGTTAGCGCTCCTGGATCACCGACATATAAGCTGGCAAAACACTTGGCCTCTCTGCTCCAACCACACGTGGGGAAGACCGACACATACATTAAGGACTCAGGACATTTAATTGAGAAGCTGAAGAAACTGAAACTTGCACCAAACGACATCCTGGTCAGCTTTGATGTTGTTTCGTTATTTACGAAAGTGCCACTCAGTGACGCTCTGGAGCATATCGGTTCCATTTTCCCGCTAGACATCAGGAATCTCTTCCATGCATGTCTCACCACGAGCTATTTCACGTGGAATGGCGACTTCTACGAACAGCTGGAAGGAGTCGCCATGGGTAGTCCTCTCAGTCCAGTGGTGGCCAACTTCTTCATGGAACAATTCGAAGCACAGGCACTGGACTCGGCCACTTGCAAACCTAAGGTGTGGTACAGGTACGTCGATGATACTTTCGTGGTGTGGAGCCATGGTGAAGAACAGCTCGGTGACTTCCTAAGACACTTGAACAGCCTCCATGCCAACATAACATTTACCATGGAAGTAGAAAAGGACAAGAAACTGCCATTTCTAGATGTGCTGGTCACAAGGGACGGCGAAAACCTGGGACACAGCGTGTATCGAAAACCGACTCACACGGACCGATACCTGCACAAACTGTCAAACCACCACCCGAGCCAGAAAAGGGGCATGATTAGTACGCTCGTAACGAGAGCAGGACGAATATGTGAGCCGCAACACCTCAAACGAGAAATGCAACACCTGGAAACAGTCCTGAGGAGCAATGGGTACTCCACAAATTATATTAGAAGTGTAACTGAGCCAAACACTCGGCGAAGTAAGGAACCAGAAAAAGAAATGTCGGGTACGGCCTTTCTGCCATACATTCCCAGAGTGACGGACAGAATCGGCCGTATATTGCGCAAACATGGCGTAAAGACGATCTTCAAACCGACAAGGAAGATCAAAGAGTGTCTTAGATCGGCGAAGGAGAAAAGAGACCCACTTTCAATGTCGGGAATATACCGCATACCATGCACATGCGGAAAAGTTTATGTCGGGATGACTGGACGATCCATTAACACCAGGATCAAGGAGCATAAGCGACATTGCAGGTTGGGGCAGGTGGAGAAATCGGCCGTGGCAGAACACGCACTGAATGAGACCGACCACGTAATAAAATTCGCCGACACGGAAGTTCTGGCTGTAGAGAACCACTATCACACGCGCTTGTTCAGAGAAGCTGTAGAAATACAAAAACACGCGAACAGTTTGAACAAGAAAGAGGAAAGCCTTAAGGTCAACGGATCCTGGCTTCCCGTACTGCAGCGAACGACCGTCGCAGGTAGCAAGAGGAGAACCGCACCGGAAATGACCGCGGAGAAGCCCTCGGACGTTGGCGCGCCAGGTACATATAGTCTGCGCCCGCGAGCTCGGCTCCAGTTCACCACCGGCAATGGAGGGTGAAGCTTTGACAATGCCAGCCACTCGTGCTGGCGAAACGTCAGAAAAATCATTAGATGAACGTCGGCCGAAGAACCCGAGACAGAAGCCAATAGGCAGTACGCAGTCTGTGTCTAGCTGCTGAACTGAGAGGACAGACGTAATTGTTAATTGTGTTTAGTGGATGAGATGTCTGTGTCTGAGGAGTTTAACGGGGAAAATTATCTGTACTTATGCATCTGAGAAAGTGTGTCGATAGCAATGATATTTGGTGAAGACGAATACGCTTCATCAAGTAATGAAGATGCAGCAAGTTGGGGCTAAGTTACACTTCGCAACTCATGCTCATAAATGCGTGTGCTGTAACTGTAGATCATTCGATAAAAATCCAGTCAGTCTTTCGAAATGCAAAAGGCAACACATTCACTCTGGTGCACGCGCTCAACTGGAGGAGAGGTCATGTTCTGGGCTAAGACAAACCACTCGGTAGCTGCAGGAGCGGCTGCGTACTTCCTGTCACATTAGAAATACCCAAGACCTTCCTCCTCCCTATCCCTGACACAAAGATACCCTTTGTCGTTGAACACTAAATGCTTCGGGTGATATTACATCTCGTGTCTAAGCAATGTGTGGAGTATCGTCACATACATAAGTTGAAGATGTCACAGGAACTAAATGCATCACTGCAAAAAGAGAGAGTGCATTGCAGATGATGCAAGAATATTTAAACAATTACACGTTTTATTCCGAGGAATACCACCACCGCCACGCTTGAACACAGCCTCTAAAAAGATCACGACACACTTGCGAAACCGTCCCTGAGACACTTCTAGGCGCTTCAGTCTGGAACCGCGCGACCGCTACGATCGCAGGTTCGAATCCTGCCTCGGGCATGGATGTGTGTGATGCCCTTAAGTTAGTTAGGTTTCAGTAGTTCTAAGTTCTAGGGGACTGATGACCTCATATGTTAAGTCGCGTGGTGCTCAGAGCTATTTGAACCATTTTTTGAGACACTTCGCGCGCTTTTGTGGGTAATACCTTTGTCTTTCAGCACGAGCAGCTCCAGGTGTTACTAAATCCAACTGAATATGTCTCTAAATTCACTTTCAAAAAGATCGCTGCACAGTACTTTGCTTCAACTTTGCAGTGTATACTGCCACACTTGAACACAAACTCTAATAAGAGATGGTGGCACACTTGTTAAACCTACATCTACATCTACATTCATACTCCGCAAGCCACCCAACGGTGTGTGGCGGAGGGCACTTCACGTGCCACTGTCATTACCTCCTTTTCCTGTTCCAGTCGCGTATGGTTCGCGGGAAGAACGACTGTCTGAAAGCCTCCGTGCGCGCTCTAATCTCTCTAATTTTACATTCGTGATCTCCTCGGGAGGTATAAGTAGGGGGAAGCAATATACTCGATACCTCATCCAGAAACGCACCCTCTTGAAACCTGGCGAGCAAGCTACACCGCGATGCAGAGCGCCTCTCTTCCAGAGTCTGCCACTTGAGTTTGCTAAACATCTCCGTAACGCTATCACGGTTACCAAATAACCCTGTGACGAAACGCGCCGCTCTTCTTTGGATCTTCTCTATCTCCTCCGTCAACCCGATCTGGTACGGATCCCACACTGATGAGCAATACTCAAGTATAGGTCGAACGAGTGTTTTGTAAGCCACCTCCTTTGTTGATGGACTACATTTTCTAAGCACTCTCCCAATGAATCTCAACCTGGCACCCGCCTTACCAACAATTAATTTTATATGATCATTCCACTTCAAATCGTTCCGCACGCATACTCCCAGATATTTTACAGAAGTAACTGCTACCAGTGTTTGTTCCGCTATCATATAATCATACAATAAAGGATCCTTCTTTCTATGTATTCGCAATACATTACATTTGTCTATGTTAAGGGACAGTTGCCACTCCCTGCACCAAGTGCCTATCCGCTGCAGATCTTCCTGCATTTCGCTACAATTTTCTAATGCTGCAACTTCTCTGTATACTACAGCATCATCCGCGAAAAGCCGCATGGAACTTCCGACACTATCTACTAGGTCATTTATATATATTGTGAAAAGCAATGGTCCCATAACACTCCCCTGTGGCACGCCAGAGGTTATTTTAACGTCTGTAGATGTCTCTCCATTGATAACAACATGCTGTGTTCTGTTTGCTAAAAACTCTTCAATCCAGCCACACAGCTGGTCTGATATTCCGTAGGCTCTTACTTTGTTTATCAGGCGACAGTGCGGAACTGTATCGAACGCCTTCCTCTCTGTCTTTCTCCACTACACTGTATTATTTGCGCGCATAAACAAATTAGGTAACGTGTTTAACGCCTCAATACATTTGCAGATGTTGCTTTAAACAAATTGTTTCAAATACACTCGCACACCAAAAACTGCAATGTCTTCCCAGGTGCTCGTGGAATGGAAATATATTATGGAAAAATACACTCGAAAAAAATACATTGCTAAAATAAATGAGAGCAAATACACATGTCGAAACCCTGAAGACGACCCTGCATCACGTAAAAAATGGTTAAATACACTATCACAGAAGTTTGGTACACGGGGTACGGTCGTAGTTCGGGAACAGCAAAGCGGTGGCGCGCCCGTCAGCGGCCGCAGCTCGTTACAGAATGAAGTGCTGATCGGAAGCAGGGTTTTCCAGCTAGATCCAAGAGCAAGAGAAAACGGTGCCCGCAAGAGCGGCACCAACTTGTCCTGAGTGCTCTGGCCAGCATTCATCGATAGGTGGCCATGGAATGCTGTATTGCTATGGGCTCCTGAAAATACTGTTCAGGACTTTCCATCAACCGCCCTTCCTCATTGGTTCCTGCCAAACCAGTGTGTCTATATAAACCCTACGCCCTACACTCCCAGTCTCATTCCGCCAGCATCAGTTAGCCAGTGTGGTTGTCCTTTTAGTTACGTGCGCATCTGTTTCTTGTTGAAGATGAAGCGTTTGGCAACATCAAACACCATCAACGTTAGCAGCAAACGACGTAGCATTGTAGAAGAAGAAGAATATGAACTGCCACGAAAGTAAATAACTTGTTTCTGTAAATATGTGGTTGTGGTGTTGAAATCGGAAAAAAAATGTAGTGTGTTAAAAAATTCTCGGTGGTGATTCAGTTTCTTTTCCTTGTTTTACAGCGCAACTCCAGGTCTGAGGCGCCTTATCACGGTTCGCGTGGCTCCCCCGTTCGGAGGTTCGAGTCCTCCCTCGGGCATGGGTGTTTGTGTTGTCCTTAGCGTAAGTTAGTTTAAGTTAAAATAGTGTGTAAACCCAGGGAGCGATGACCTGAGCAGTTTGGCTCCATACTACCTTACCACAAATTACCAAGTTTCCATAATTTTATCCAGGATTGCGAGGGTAGATGAGAGGAGGAGGAGGAGGAGGAGCAGGAGGCTGGGCCACGGAAAACTCTCCCTGTCGAGTTCCAACCTCATGTGGAAAGCCTGCAACTGGAGCTGGAGGCTGTTCGCCAACTGTCACTCAGTGAGACAGCAGACCAGTTCTGTAAATGGAAAAACAAGAATTCTAAATTTTTTTGTTTGTTTATGTCTGTAGTATAGAAGGTTTTTCTTCTACTTCTCTAATATATATATATATATATATATATATATATATATATATATATATATATATATATATATATATATATATATATAGGGTGTTTCAAAAATGACCGGTATATTTGAAACGGCAATAAAAACTAAACGAGCAGCGATAGAAATACACCGTTTGTTGCAATATGCTTGGAACAACAGTACATTTTCAGGCGGACAAACTTTCGAAATTACAGTAGTTACAATTTTCAACAACAGATGCCGCTGCTAGTGATGTGAAAGATATAGAAGACAACGCAGTCTGTGGGTGCGCCATTCTGTACGTCGTCTTTCTGCTGTAAGCGTGTGCTGTTCACAACGTGCAAGTGTGCTGTAGACAACATGGTTTATTCCTTAGAACAGAGGATTTTTCTGGTGTTGGAATTCCACCGCCTAGAACACAGTGTTGTTGCAACAAGTCGAAGTTTTCAACGGAGGTTTAATGTAACCAAAGGACCGAAAAGCGATACAATAAAGGATCTGTTTGAAAAATTTCAACGGACTGGGAACGTGACGGATGAACGTGCTGGAAAGGTAGGGCGACCGCGTACGGCAACCACAGAGGGCAACGCGCAGCTAGTGCAGCAGGTGATCCAACAGCGGCCTCGGGTTTCCGTTCGCCGTGTTGCAGCTGCGGTCCAAATGACGCCAACGTCCACGTATCGTCTCATGCGCCAGAGTTTACACCTCTATCCATACAAAATTCAAACGCGGCAACCCCTCAGCGCCGCTACCATTGCTGCAGGAGAGACATTCGCTAACGATATAGTGCACAGGACTGATGACGGCGATATGCATGTGGGCAGCATTTGGTTTACTGACGAAGCTTATTTTTACCTGAACGGCTTCGTCAATAAACAGAACTGGCGCATATGGGGAACCGAAAAGCCCCAAGTTGCAGTCCCATCGTCCCTGCATTCTCAAAAACTACTGGTCTGGGCCGCCATTTCTTCCAAAGGAATCATTGGCCCATTTTTCAGATCCGAAACGATTACTGCATCACGCTATCTGGACATTCTTCGTGAATTTGTGGCGGTACAAACTGCCTTAGACGACACTGCGAACACCTCGTGGTTTATGCAAGATGGTGCCTGGCCACATCGCACGGCCGACGTCTTTAATTTCCTGAATGAATATTTCGATGATCGTGTGATTGCTTTGGGCTATCCGAAACATACAGGAGGCGGCGTGGATTGGCCTCCCTATTCGTCAGACATGAACCCCTGTGACTTCTTTCTGTGGGGACACTTGAAAGACCAGGTGTACCGCCAGAATCCAGAAACAATTGAACAGCTGAAGCAGTACATCTCATCTGCATGTGAAGCCATTCCGCCAGACACGTTGTCAAAGGTTTCGGGTAATTTCACTCAGAGACTACGCCATATTATTGCTACGCATGGTGGATATGTGGAAAATATCGTACTATAGAGTTTCCCAGACCGCAGCGCCATCTGTTGTTGACAATTGTAACTACTGTAATTTCGAAAGTTTGTCTGCCTGAAAATGTACTGTTGTCCGAAGCATATTGCAACAAGCGGTATATTTCTATCGCTGCTCGTTTAGTTTTTATTGCCGTTTCAAATATACCGGTCATTTTTGAAACACCCTATATATATATATATATATATATATATATATATATATATATATATATATATATATATGTCTTTTTGTTGTTGTTGTTGTAGACGAAATGGATCGGAGGCACATTGTCGATTCTGACAAGGATGGGGTACCTGAAAATCGGATATACCCATAGGTGAACAGCTTCAAAGGCAGCGTGACCCGGTCCTTTTAGAGGATGTTTCCTGAGGGGGTGGTAGAGATACATGACAATGTCGATGAAATGATCACGCCATCGACCCAGAGTGGAAAAGTAATTACTCACTCTATGTACAAACAATCAGTATTCCTTCTTTCCTTGGAACAACAGCAGCAAGCAATGTCTAGAAAGTTGTACAATTTTATTATTTTTTTTTCGTTTTCCTACAGCGGATGCGTCAGGGGGAAATTCACGCAATATGGCGTGGCTCGGGTGACGGGGGCGGCGAAGTCTATAACATCGAAACGAGGCCCTGTTGCCGCGCGAGAAGCCGCCGCCAACGCCGCCGCCTCCGTCGTCGCGGCCGCCACAGGCACCCCACCACCGCGTATCTGGGTCGAGCAAGGAGCTGTCACCCCTCAGGATACCGGGTCAGTATTACGGCAGCAGCAGCACCATCGGGAATCGTCGCCATGGCCAGGCTGTTCCCACTGGCCTGACACGGTAGTGCCGCCTCATCCTCCCTCTCAGCCTAGTCGGAATCATAGCTAGGAATGCAAGGTACGAGTGCCTCGCACATTCCCCTGTGCACCTCGCCGACTCCATCATCGACAAGATGGACATCAACCTGTAGTAGTAGTATTAGTAGTATTAGTAAGAGAGATGATCCTGTGGCTAACGACAGTTCCGTTTCCTATCCTTTTAGTGAAGGACATCCGGTCAGAGTCACCATACCGCAGTTACAATACTCGGTGTTTGCAGACGTCTTTCAGGAGCGCGTCTCGTTCACAGGGACTGAGAATCCGGCAGGAGGGTACCACTACCCCGTCCTGTCTGTAAAGCCGTCGGCACACGGACCGTGCACCCGAACGTTGAGCGTTGTGCGTGCCGAGTTTCTGACGTCAAAGAGTGGAATAGCACGTTCGGGAGACTTTCCGAACGTGCAGAGCAATATCTAGCACGTCAGATATTCGGAGAGTGCGCCAGAGCCTTGACCAATCAGATGGCACAACGCCACCTATGTCACATGCACGGCATCTCCCTTCAGCACAGAGTTGTGGGACGGCATACTGGCATTCATTTCAAGCCGATACGTATATATGCCGTTTCTGAGCACCAGCAAATTGAGAATCACTCGAAAAACTGTTGTTAGCTGTGTGATTCGTTGCAATAAAATGATCAGAAACATCATATTACTGGCAAAAGAATTATTGTAACTTGCGTATTATGTATGTAGTGGACTGTTAAGGCAGCCAGTCCACAGTGAAGTAGCCGAAAGGGCACGCGTCAACTCACGCCGTCTGGCGTTAAGTCTGGAACAGGAGTCGTAATGAATGTGATAAAGAAAAGAACGTAGCTACTAGAACACTTAAATTTTATATTGTCCTTTGGTATACAGCATTCTGGATGATACAAGTGAGACTCTATCTGGAGGTACATGCAACGTTACAAATGGTTAATTGCGCCTTGCTAGGTCGTAGCCATTAACTTAGCTGAAGGCTATTCTAACTGTCTCTCGGCAAATGAGAGAAAGGCTTCGTCAGTCTAGTCGCTAGCAAAGTCGTCGTACAACTGGGGCGAGTGCTAGTACGTATCTCGAGACCTGCCGTGTGGTAGCGCTCGATCTGCGATCCTGACAGTGGCGACACACGGGTCCGACATGTACTAATGGACCGCGGCCGATTTAAGCTACCACATAGCAAGTGTGGTGTCTGGCGGTGACACCACAATGTACGTATGCCATTTGAAGGCAACGACATGCTGAGGATCCACCAAAACCTCATTGGTTCAAATGGCTCTGAGCACTATGGGACTCAACATCTTAGGTCATAAGTCCCCTAGAACTTAGAACTACTTAAACCTAACTAACCTAAGGACATCACACACACCCATGCCCGAGGCAGGATTCGAACCTGCGACCGTAGCAGTCCCGTGGTTCCGGACTGCAGCGCCAGAACCGCTAGACCACCGCGGCCGGCTAAAAACTCATTGTTCTTGATACAATTTGTTACGCTGGCATGGTAGCTCAGCGTGTGCGGTCAGAGGGTTAGCTACCCTCTATATATATATATATATATATACACTCCTGGAAATTGAAATAAGAACACCGTGAATTCATTGTCCCAGGAAGGGGAAACTTTATTGACACATTCCTGGGGTCAGATACATCACATGATCACACTGACAGAACCACAGGCACATAGACACAGGCAACAGAGCATGCACAATGTCGGCACTAGTACAGTGTATATCCACCTTTCGCAGCAATGCAGGCTGCTATTCTCCCATGGAGACGATCGTAGAGATGCTGGATGTAGTCCTGTGGAACGGCTTGCCATGCCATTTCCACCTGGCGCCTCAGTTGGACCAGCGTTCGTGCCGGACGTGCAGACCGCGTGAGACGACGCTTCATCCAGTCCCAAACATGCTCAATGGGGGACAGATCCGGAGATCTTGCTGGCCAGGGTAGTTGACTTACACCTTCTAGAGCACGTTGGGTGGCACGGGATACATGCGGACGTGCATTGTCCTGTTGGAACAGCAAGTTCCCTTGCCGGTCTAGGAATGGTAGAACGATGGGTTCGATGACGGTTTGGATGTACCGTGCACTATTCAGTGTCCCCTCGACGATCACCAGTGGTGTACGGCCAGTGTAGGAGATCGCTCCCCACACCATGATGCCGGGTGTTGGCCCTGTGTGCCTCGGTCGTATGCAGTCCTGATTGTGGCGCTCACCTGCACGGCGCCAAACACGCATACGACCATCATTGGCACCAAGGCAGAAGCGACTCTCATCGCTGAAGACGACACGTCTCCATTCGTCCCTCCATTCACGCCTGTCGCGACACCACTGGAGGCGGGCTGCACGATGTTGGGGCGTGAGCGGAAGACGGCCTAACGGTGTGCGGGACCGTAGCCCAGCTTCATGGAGACGGTTGCGAATGGTCCTCGCCGATACCCCAGGAGCAACAGTGTCCCTAATTTGCAGGGAAGTGGCGGTGCGGTCCCCTACGGCACTGCGTAGGATCCTACGGTCTTGGCGTGCATCCGTGCGTCGCTGCGGTCCGGTCCCAGGTCGACGGGCACGTGCACCTTCCGCCGACCACTGGCGACAACATCGATGTACTGTGGAGACCTCACGCCCCACGTGTTGAGCAATTCGGCGGTACGTCCACCCGGCCTCCCGCATGCCCACTATACGCCCTCGCTCAAAGTCCGTCAACTGCACATACGGTTCACGTCCACGCTGTCGCGGCATGCTACCAGTGTTAAAGACTGCGATGGAGCACCGTATGCCACGGCAAACTGGCTGACACTGACGGCGGCGGTGCACAAATGCTGCGCAGCTAGCGCCATTCGACGGCCAACACCGCGGGTCCTGGTGTGTCCGCTGTGCCGTGCGTGTGATCATTGCTTGTACAGCCCTCTCGCAGTGTCCGGAGCAAGTATGGTGGGTCTGACACACCGGTGTCAATGTGTTCTTTTTTCCATTTCCAGGAGTGTATATATATATATATATATATATATATATATATATATATATATATATATATATATATACACACAGGGTGATTCAAAAATGCATGTAAATATTTTAAGGGTGTATTTGTGAGGTAAACATAAGACAAAAATGTTCTATAAATGTTTTTCCATAAACGTTTAATTCCAGAGTTATCGTTAAATACGAAAGTCATGTCCGTATCAAAACGACGGCAGTGCAAGCAGCAGGATGCCATATTCTGGTACGTAATTCACATACGTATCTCCCAACAGTTGATTCGAAACTGCATGAATAGTGTTTGTTTTTGTTTGCACGTGATGTTTACTCCTACTGTACGGAAGATGGCGCTGATGTTGTTGGTAACGGAAAAGTACGTCCTGTCGTTCATTCATCGTCGGAAGGCTAAAGGTTTCGTGCACATGATGTACTCAAACAGTGAGTATGCTGATATGCACCTTGTGTATGGTGCAGCAGATGGAAATGCACTTGCAGCAAGACGAAGGTACAGTGAGCTGTTTCCAGGAAGACGGTTACCAAGTCATTAGACGTTTGTATCTGTGGACAGACGTATGCGGGAGTATGGCATTCGTCCTGGGCCACATTCAGGTCGACCACTTGAGCATGCAGTGAACGTCGAGGAACATGTTTTGGACCTGGTAGACCAAGATCCATCTATCAGTACGAGACAAATTAGTGCAGCTGTACGACTTCAACAATCTACTGTATGGCGGCTGCTTCGGAGACAACAGTTGCATCCATTTCACCTGCAAAAAGTGCACGAATTGACACCTGAAGACTATCCTCGCCGTCAGCAATTCTGCCAGTGGTTACAAGAGCGTCATTTGAATGATCCAATGTTCATTCGGCGGATATTATTCACAGATGAGGCCATGTTTACTCGTGCGGGTGTAATCAATTCGCATAATATGCACCAGTGGGCTGTCGAGAATCCTGGCGCGAGAATTGTGCGTGGATATCAACATCAATTCTCCATAAACATTTGGTGTGGTATTGTGGGGAATTACTTACTCGGACCTCATGTTCTGCCTCCAAGGCTGAATGGGCACGCGTACTGCGAATTTTTGGAGGGAGAATTGCCTGGATTGTTACAGGATGTCCCTCTTGCAACACGAGCCACCATGTGGTTTATGCACGATGGTGCTCCCGCCCATTACAGCCGCAACGTAAGGGCGTACCTCAATTCTGCGTATCCACATCGATGGATAGGTCGCGGAGGACCAATTGCTTGGCCAGCCAGATCACCTGACCTGAACCCTTTAGACTTTTATTTATGGGGCCGACTAAAGACATTGGTGTATTCTTCTGCAGTACCGAACAGAGAAGTGCTACAACAAAGAATTGAAGGTGGTTGTGAAATTATTCGTGGAGAGTTGAACGGACTGTGTAATGTGCAGAGATCATTGATGCGACGAGCACGGGTCTGTCTGCAAGTTCAGGGACAGCATTTTGAACATGCATTGCATTAAGATTTGTGCAAATACAGTACAGTACAGTACAGTCTGTAAAATGCTTCAATTTTCCTTAGTTATTGTGCATTGCTGTAGTTCAATCAACAGGACCTAAATTAATACAGTGTTCGCGAGGAATTGTTTCAGTTTGTTACGTCACGTTTATTTATCAGTTTGCGTTGTTAGTCCAAATGCACTGTAATTAAACTGTGAACTCTGGGAATTAAATACCTTACGTTGTATTGAATGTATTATCCTGTTTTGTTCATAACTCTGTAATAAGCCAAGTATGGAAAAAATTGTATAGAACATTTTTGTCTTATATTTACCTCAGAAATACACCCTTGAAATATTTACATGCATTTTTGAATCACCCTGTATATATATATATATATATATATATATATATATATATATATATATATATAACCCGAGTAAACGGATCAACAAAGAACCTGAACAGGTGTCATCGGACCTCCGCCACGAACAAATTTAACGAACAGTATAGAACAAAATGAGATATAAAAAAAAGCGTTGTGAGTAGCGTTACTGATTTTTTTTTTAACTATCTGCGTGTCCCGGCGGTGGTTCGCGCCTCAGCACGTGTAAATTTTTTTCCTAACTTTCGCGTTTTTAATAGGCTCCGATGTTTTATTATTAGTTTAATATATGTATATACCAGAGTATTTGATGTTGTGAAAATATAATTTCACCTTTTATTGAGGAGTGAGTTTGTTCGATTTGTTTAATCTACAGGACAGCTTGCGCTATTTGTAAAAGAAAAAGGAGCAAAATATCTTTATACGTTTGTAATTCACATGTGGCAAAGATTCTGCTACTGGTTAGGAACAGTGATCAAGTAAGAATGACCTTAATGTTTTACTAAATGTGGGAATGATGAAATAATGTTTATCTTATGTGGAGAACTATTGCAAATTTGTATCGCACTGTTTGTAATGGAACTTTTATAATCCTGTGTCCTTACTGATTGGACATGGTACTTTCCTTTTCGTCTTGAAACATGTATATAGATATTGAAGATTTTATTTGTATATATTACATACATAACAACGTGACTAGCATATGGACAAGGGAGGAAATGTGCGTTTTAATAGAGCTAACGTCGGAATTTTACGCGCGCCCGTTTAGTAAACAGTGTGATTTACGAACTAGAAACATCCCGCAACTGCCGCTGGAGTGCGTTGTGGTCGCGTGTACCACGTTGGGGCTCACGTACCGTATGCACAAGTCACATAGTTTATGAGCGTTCAGCAGCATGTTGAACTCAGTACTGTCAACGTTGACGTTCGACAGCACGGTCCGTGTGCCGACGGCTTAAGGGTACACCTTCCTGTCGTGGAAACGGAGCTCCTCAAGACAGTCAATGATCCGAGAAATCCCGCAATTAAATGCAATGCGGGGTTCTGTGTCGAACTATCGCACTCCTACAAAGTTGCCTCTGGCATTGAAGAGAGAGCTCTTCATTATCTTTGGCAGGAAAATGGCGTGATCACGCGGATCACGTCAATGGACGAGTGATTTCGTAAATTGACCTCAAGTACTACACCTGCCCGGTTTTCCGAGATGGAAGTAAGGAGGTCAACGAAAGCACTCAGCCGAATACTACACCTGGACATCCGTACACATGTTTACGATCCGATAAATAAAGGGTCTAGATATATCAAGCTACCTAAAGATATAGCTAATAAGCAGCATGCATTAATGTCGAAAATAGAAAGGCTCAGGCTTGTTTTGCATGGTAAATCCTGGCTTGCGAGAGAAAATGGCACTATGAGACTTGACACCTGAGGTCATCTGTTCCCTAAAACTTAGAACTACTTAAACCTAAATAACCTAAGAACATCACACACATCCATGCACGAGACAGGATTCGAACCTGCGACCGTAGCGGTCGCGCGGTTCCAGACTGAAGTGCCTAGAACCACTCGGTCACACCGGCTGGCTTGCGAGAGGAATCACACTAAAGGTCAGCAGTGCACATCCAAATATGGTAGATGCCTTGACATTAATAAGTGTTATAAATTTGACAGTATCGAGTTCCTCATCAATATCCAGGATACACATAAATTTGGGATGCAGAATAGTGGAATATCGATTCACGTTTATGGTCTCGAGAAGAAACGCAAGTCAGATGAGCAGGACAAGCGCACTGTGTCGATCCCCTCCATTTAACAAAATTTACTGGTGAACGTGAGATGCATGTAAACATGCTACTCTTCTATGAAGTGATAATTATAGTTATGTTTGGATGAAAGACATGTCCTGACTCCTTTCCACCTGAGTAAGCATTATGGTAAACAACATATTTCGTTAAGGTGCCTCATTGCCTTCTTCTCGGACAAGTTATTAGCGGCACATCTAGTAGACTGCGCTTCCAAGGACTTGGTACGCGTTATTATGCTTACTGAGGTAAATAAATTCATAAAGTTTAAAAATGCTCACCATCAGGAGCGATGCCCGTTTTTAGTGTACGCCAACTTTGAATGCCTCCTCGCCCCTGTCACCCGCTGTGAAGGTGACACCATGACCTCACATACCACCTTTAAAGAAAAACATATACCATATGCAGCAGCCTACCAAATTGTGTCGTCCTATGATTCAGGTGCTGTTGCTACAAACATTATGTTCGGGATAATCCTGTGGTTTGGCTGCTCACTCAGCTCGAAAACTTTGATGGCAGGTTGATAAGTTTTACAGTGACAACGTTCCCATGTCCAAATCGAAGGAGAATGAAGATTTGTACAATAACAAGGTTGACTGTCATATTTGTGGGCTGTCGTTAGATAGAAATGGAGAAACTCCTAACAGGGACCACTGTCATCTTATGGGGTAGTTCCATGGTGCAGCTCACAATATGTGGAATTTGAAGTATCAGAGACTAATGCACATACCCGTTTTCTTCCATAATTTAAGTGGGTATGACGCTCAGTTTCTTGTTGAGCACTTGGCTGATTTTGGTTGGGGGGAAAATCAGGTCAGTGTCTTACCTGAGAGTGTCGGGAAATACATTTCATTCTCCAAACGAAAGACGCCAAGAATTTCGCTCCACTTCCTTGACTCGCTACAGGTTCAGACATGCTGGAGGTTATTGCTGTCGCAGGTCCGGATGCAACAGAGGTCGACGTGTTGGTGCCTGAGGTTGCTGCAAGTCCAGACATGGCAGATGTCGACATGTTGGCGCTTGCCCCTGCAGGTTTCGACATGTCAAAGGCAGCTGCTGAAAAAAAGGAGGAGGAAGCGTTAAGCACAGACGAAGACACGAGAACAACTAATAATAATAAAACGATAACTAGAAACAAAGATGTAATATGGGATACTTACTTTTCCATTTCTGCCTGTTCTGCAGGGCTGTGCTGCATCTCAACTGCTGCTGACGCTTCTTGGTTCTTCTTCTTCTTCTGATGTTGCTGCTACTGCTGCTACTGGCTGACTGAGGCTGCAAAGCTGCTGTGCCTGCCCTATATGCCCTCCGGTCATGTTACCACATAGTGCCATCCTATTGCCCAAAGCTTATCACATGACTGGATTCAGGGCTCCTCTTGGTCCCCGTCCTTTTTTTCTGGAGCAGCATGTTGGACTGCATCATGGGAGGGTGTCGGGGGGAGGGCCAAAACCACACTCTGGCGGTGGTGTGAAGTAGGCCAGTTGATCTCCAAACCTCAAGGAGGACACCTATTGTTTATTGTGGAATAGGGCAAAGTTGATGGGGGGTGTTAGACAATTTCAAAAAAGGTAGGCAGTTCCAGCACAGGCATCTATCTGCATGAGTACTGAATTGCATCTTCACGCCATCCTACTGCATTCAAAAAGTATTCGCCATATGCTTGTCTACTATATTTTCTTTCTGCTTATTGTTTAGGATGCTATGGATACAGTCTTCAGCTGTGTGCTTGCATGTAGTACACCTGTTAAATTCATCTGTGCTCATCACCAGCATTTCCTCAATTGTACACAGGGATGCTTGCTTTGGAGTGAGTGAACATCTTCCTCTTGCACTTTGGAGGACTGCCTGGGTTTTTATCGAATGATCTAGAGTTACAGCACATGCATTTATCAGCATCCTGCTGCATCTTCATTATTTGATGAAGTGTATTCATCTTCTCCAACAATCATTGCTGTCAACACAGTCCTCAGATGCATGCTTACAGCTGATATACCCATTAACGACTTCCTTCTCCAGCACAGACATCTCATCCATTGAACACAGTAAACAACTACTTCTGTGCTCGCAATACAGTACCTAGATGCAGACTGACAAGGGGAATGCCAGGGTTGGGAACTGAAGTTCGGAGTGGGACGGCGCGTGTTTGCAGCACTACCCCATAGTGTTAACAATGCCCCAGCCATACGGCCAGATGGCCAGCCATTCACGAGAAAAACGCTCCGAAACTTTCAGTCCTACAGTATATAATACCCATGCGAATGGCGCGGTGGCCGATGCAATATTGGTAACAATTCATGCTTCGTATTTTCAAAGTATCTATTTGCTTTTCCTTATTGAAAAAAAAATACAATGACGTTCAAATTGAAAACTTTTGTTCTTTCAACATTTTCAACTTTTCCAACCAAATAATTTCCTTCCAATATTCGTTCGTATTGTATACTGGCAATATTTCATTTCTATCATGTATATTATAAATAACATCTGTCGAACAGTAGCGTACGGCTTCTATCCGACTAGTTCAGGTACACGATCGACTTCAATGTCATGAGACCGCTATAAACGAGGGTCCCCACAAAGGGGCAATTGACAAACTTGGAGAGCGAAGGGATAGCCGCGGATCCGCGCTCCCTGCACTACAAACAGAGAAGAAGGACCTAGCAGTTGCTTTCGCGCGCTTGGAACGAGTACACGTGTGTGAAAGTTTTTCCTGTTGCTAACGACTTGTGGTTACAATGCTTCGAAGTGAACACATCGCGAGTTCTGAGGGTCTTGTAGAAGATATTACCGACGATTCTCTACACAGCGAGAAATCGAAGTTGCTGATTAAAGATGCAGTTACCCATTTCAATGCACTGCTGGTTGAAAACGATTTACTAGCGTCAGAAGGTTCGCCATCAATTCCACATGAAGCTGTGGTGATGGCACAGAAGTTGTACAACACTGTGATAGATTCCTTGAGTGAAAACACTATCGTGGTTGATGAAGAGTTACTTCACGAGAATGAAGGTGCTGAAGGTGTAGAATTAGAAGAGTTTCAATAGACGATTCTGTGGACGAGTATGAACCCCCAGGGAAAAAATCCAAAGAGCCTACGTATATCCTGCTAGAATACAAAATACAATGCGTCAACACTGCGAAAGCACATCCTCGGTGGAGTCTGCAGGCGCTGAAAATTAAAGGATGTCATCTTTGAAAAAAAAAAAAAAAAAGTTGAAAATGTTGAAAGAACTAAAGTTTTCAATTTGAATGTCATTGTATTTTTTTCTTTCAAAAGCAAATAGATACTTTGAAAATACGAAGCACTGATTGTTACCTATATTGCATCGGCCACCGCGCCATTCGGTTCAGTGAGCGGACGCACGGGTATTATATCCTGTAGGACTGAAAGTTTCGGAGCGTTTTTCTCGTGAATGGTTGGCCATCTGGCCATATGGCTGCGGCATTGTAACACTATGGGGTAGTGCTGCAAACACGCGCCGTCCCACTCCGAACTTCATTTCCCAACCCTGGCACTCCCCTTGTGAGTCCTTTTCCCGCCATTTTTCCCCAGACCGCCATCTTGGATTACGTCATGAGAGGGGAGAGTGGAGGGCCAACAGCGCCCTCTAGTAGCGATGTTGTGAAATAGGTCAGTTGGATTACAGACCCCATGGTCAACATACTGGAGCTTCTGTCTACTGTCTGCTGTCTATGGCATCTTAAATTGTTTAAATGAACAATGCATACAAATTAAAGACTTACGTCCCTTCTATATGGCAGCCCATTGAGTCCATTTCCAACCAATTTCTAAATGAGGGAGGGTAGGGGAGCATTGCATGCAAAATAAAGACTTACGTCAGTCCTTTATGGCAGCCCAGCATAGATTGAGTCCTTTTCCCGCCAATTTCCACATTGGGGAGGGAAGGTGGGAGGAGCAATGGGGGGAGGGGAGGGGTTAGGTTAGTGGAGGCAGCCAACCTGGCCTACTTTCCCGCCAAAATTCGAACTTCCCGCCATGATGTCACTGTGACATTGCCATCTCTACAGGGTGTTACAAAAAGGTACGGCCAAACTTTCAGGAAACATTCCTCACACACATAGAAAGAAGATATGTTATGTGGACATCTGTCCGGAAACGCTTACTTTCCATGTTAGAGCTCATTTTATTACTTCTCTTCAAATCACATTAATCATGGAATGGAAACACACAGCAACAGAACGTACCAGCGTGACTTCAAACACTTTGTTGCAGGAAATGTTCAGAATGTCCTCCGTTAGCGACGATACATACATCCACCCTCCGTCGCATGGAATCCCTGATGCGCTGATGCAGCCCTGGAGAATGACGTATTGTATCACAGCCGTCCACAATACGAGCACGAAAGATCTCTACATTTCGTATCGGGGTAGCGTAGACAAGAGCTTTCAAATGCCCCCATAAATGAAAGTCAAGAGGGTTGAGGTCAGGAGATAGTGGAGGCCATGGAATTGGTCCGCCTCTACCAATCCATCGGTCACCGAATCTGTTGCTGAGAAGCGTACGAACACTTCGACTGAAATGTGCAGGAGCTCCATCGTGCATGAACCACATGTTGTGTCGTACTTGTAAAGGCACATGTTCTAGCAGCACAGGTAGAGTATCCCGTATGAAATCATGATAACGTGCTCCATTGAGAAAAATCTGTGTTGATGACGTGATTGCACAATTGAGTGCGGATTCTCGTCAGCCCACACATGGTGATTGTGAAAATTTACAATTTTATCACGTTGGAATGAAGCCTCATCCGTAAAGAGAACATTTGCACTGAAATGAGGATTGACACATTGTTGGATGAACCATCCGCAGAAGTGTACCCGTGGAGGCCAATCAGCTGCTGATAGTGCCTGCACACGCTGTACATGGTACGGAAACAACTGGTTCTCCCGTAGCACTCTCCATACTGTGGCGCGGTCAACATTACCTTGTACAGCAGCAACTTCTCTGACGCTGACATTAGGGTTATCGTCAACTGCACGAAGAATTGCCTCGTCCATTGCAGGTGTCCTCGTCGTTCTAGGTCTTCCTCAGTCGCGAGTCATAGGCTGGAATGTTCCGTGCTCCCTAAGACGCCGATCAATTGCTTCGAACGTCTTCGTGTCGGGACACCTTCGTTCTGGAAATCTGTCTCGATACAAACGTACCGCGCCACGGCTATTGCCCCGTGCTAATCCATACATCAATGACTGCAAAACCACGTTCGTGATGAACACTAACCTGTTGATGCTATGTACTGATGTGCTTGATGCTAGTACTTTAGAGCAATGAGTCGCATGTCAACACAAGCACTGAAGTCAACATTACCTTCTTTCAATTGAGCCAACTGGCGGTGAATCGAGGAAGAACAGTACATACTGACGAAACTAAAATGAGCTCTAGCATGGAAATTAAGTGTTTCCGGGCACATGTCCACATAACATATTTTCTTTATTTGTGTGTGAGGAATGTTTCCTGAAAGTTTGGCCGTACCTTTTCGTAACACCCTGTATAATCGCCATCTCGGATCCACCATTTTGAATAGTGGGGCCATGCTCTCTCTGCCCTACTGCTGGTTACACAAGGATCTAGTCTCCTGTGTCATCCTGTAAAATAAGCGGTTTTTACGACTTTTTGGATAAACTAATGAATCAATTAATATGAATCCTTCGGCACATTATTTATTGATTTTTTGACTCTATTTTCTGATTTTTCAAATAAATTCAGTTACAATTACCCCCCCCCCCCCATCCAAGAAGGTAAATTTTGCTCTGTCCAAAATAAGGTGTGTCCATGACGGAAGTCCTGCAGTCTGCAAATGTTACGTGAAAGCAAGAAACAAACAAATTATTTAATCTAAAGGTATTTCGTATGGATTAATAGCATGTTCTTTGAAATTTGATAATTATAAAATGGCAGGCATTAACAACAAATATTCAGTTTGTCTAGAGCTTTGGTCAACAAAGATTCAGCTTGTCTAGAGCTTTGGTATGTATTTTGCAATAACTAATGAACAAATTAATATAAACTATAGCCTGCTACTCCTCGCGAATGTATCTGAGGAGTAATTCGACCAAATTTGAGGAAGATATCTTTCTTAGTGTGCCCGCTGTCTATTCCGTCAGCTTGGAATATACTGTATCTCAAGCTAATGGAATGGATTGCGGCCTTACTAACTAAGATATCTACCTAAAATTTGGCTGAATTACTCCTCGGGCGTATCCGCAAGGAGTAATAGGCAGACATTTTAAATTTTAATTTATTCATTAGTTACTAAAAAACATGACCAAAACCACAAGACAAATCTACACCTTTGTTTTAAACTTCCACTGTTTCATTATTTTGTCTAATTAAAAAAAAACTGTTCTATTACTCCGTGCGCAATATCCTGTAGGTTGACGAAGTTATTTCTTGACTTCAGACAAGATTTTCAGACTGCAGGACCTCCGTCCTGGACGGACTTCGTTTTTGACAGAGTAGCTTTGCCTCATCAAATGTTCAAATGTGTGTGAAATCTTATGGGACTTAACTGCTAAGGTCATTAGTCCCTAAGCTTACACACTACGTAACCTAAATTATCCTAAGGACAAACACACACACACACACCCATGCCCGAAGGAGGACTCGGATGTGGACTTGACGATGACCGAATTTTTTTTTTTTATTAAATGAGATAATGTTGTCCAAGAATCAATAAACAATGTTCAGAAAGATGTACGTTGATTGCATCACTGATACAAAAGCTCCATACTTAGCAGTCATATGCAACCGCTTCCTCGATGAAAGATCCTTCTTCAAAGACTGGAAAATAGCACAGGTCATACCAATAATCAAGAAATGAAATAGCAGTAATCCGCTGAATTAAAGGCCCATATCGGTTGGTTGGTTGGGTTGTGGGGGTTGAAGCGTCCAGACTACAAAGGCCATCGGTCCCAAAGGCCTATATCATTGACGTCGATCTTGGAACGTATACTATGGTCTACCATTTTGAATTATCTCCAAGAAAAGGATGTATTATCACATAGTCAGCACATTTTAGAAAACATCGTTCTTGTAAATCTGAAGTACCTCTCTATTCACATGAAGTAATGAGCGCTATCGACAGGAGATCGTAAACTGATTCAATTTTTCTAGATTTCCCTAGAATGATTTTGATGCCGTTTCCCACAAGCAACTTGTTTTGGAGTATCGTCTCAGTTGTGCGACTAGATTCGTGATTTCCTGCCAGAAAGGTCACAGTTCGTAGTAACTGACGGAAAGTCATCGAGTAAAACCAAAACAATATGTGGCATTCCAAGGAAGTGTTACACTCTATGGTGGCGAAAGTCATAGGACGGCTCCTAATATCGTGTCGGACCTCCTCCTGCCCTGCGTAGTGCAGCAACTCGACGTGGCATGGATTCAACAAGGTGTTGGAAGTCCACTGTAGAAATACTGAGCCATGGTGCCTCCATACCTGTCCATAATTGCGCAAGTCTTGCCGGTGCAGGATGTTGTGCACGAACTGACCTCTGGATTGTGTCCCATTAATATTTGATTGGATTCATGTCGGGCAATGTGAGTGGCCAAATCATTCTCTAGAATTGTCCAAAATGTTCTTCAAACCAATTAGTAAACCATACAAATTTTATTATTAATAGTGAGCATGACTCCCATGGATGGTTAAAAATGGTCTTTAAGTGCACGAACATAAACATTTTTAGTCATGATCGGTTCAGCTGGACCAGAGGACTCTGTCCATTCCATATAAACACAGCCCACACCATCACTGAGCAAACATCAATTTGTCCAGTGCCTTGTTGACAATTTGGGTCCATGGCTTCGTGGGATCTACACCACACTCGAACTCTACCATCAGCTCTTACCAACTGAAATCTCGACTCATCTGCCCAGGCCACGGTTTTCTAAACATCTGTGGTCCAACCGACATGGTCACAAGCCCAGGAGAGGCGCTGCAGGCGATGTCGTGCTGTTAGCCAAGACACTCGTATCTGATGCCATAGCCCATTAACGCCACATTTTGTCGCACTGTGCAAACAGATATGTTAGTCCTACGTCCCACATTGATTTCTGTGGTTATACCACGCAGTGCTGCTTGTCTCTTAGCACTGACAACTCTACGTAAACACCGTTGCTCTCGGTAGTTAAGTGACAGCCGTCGGCAGCTGCGTTGTCCTCGGAGAGAGGTAATACCTGAAATTTGGTATTCTCTTCATACTCTTGACATTGTGGATGTCGGAACATTGAATTCCCTAACGATTTCCGGGATGGAATGTCCCATGCGCTTAGCTCCAACTACCTTACCACGTTCAAAGTCTGTTAATACCCTCGTGCGGCCATAATCACGTCGGAAACCTTTTCACATGACTCACCTGAGTGCAAATGACAGCTCTGCCAACGCACTGTCCTTTTATACGTTGTGTACGCGACCACCTGTATATGTGCATATCGCTACCCCATGACTTTAGTCACCGCAGTGTAATCGCTCGACTGTATCTAACTTACACTGAAGGAAAAAATTGCAACAACAAGAAAGAGTTATACAACATAAAGGATAGTTTTTAGGCGTGTCTCTACGTCTGAAATATGATGTCTATTCAGTTTCGCGCCAGTCGCATAAGAGAGTATAGTATCTCCGCTGTGGCCGAGCGGTTCTAGGCGCTTCAGTCCGGAACCGCGCTGCTGCTACGGTCTCAGGTTCGAATACTGCCTCGGGCATAGATGTATGTCATGTCCTTAGGTTAGTTAGGTTTACGTAATTCGAAGCCTAGGGGCTGATGACCTCAGATGTTAAGTCCCATAGTGATTAGAAAAAATGGTTCAAATGGCTCTTAGCACTGCGACTTAACTTCTGAGGTCATCAGTCGCCTAGAACTTAGAACTAATTAAACCTAACTAACCTAACGACATCACACACATCCATTCACGAGGCAGGATTCGAACCTGCGACCGGGGCGGTCTCTCGGCTCCAGACTGTAGCGCCTAGAACCGCACGGCCACTCCGGCCGGCCATAGTGATTAGAGAAATTTGAACCATTTGAGCCATAGTATCGCCACTATGAGGATTCCAATCAGGCTTGCTTTAAATACATGCTGTAACGGTCGTGCGTGTTAGTTAACTTTGAGACTAACCGTGGTGAGTTGATGTTAGTCAAGAATGCCTTTAAGACGACAAAGACTGAATTTCAATCACGTCGTGTAATAGAGCTACGAGAAGCTGGATGTTCGTTCTGCGATACTGCAAAAAGACTCGGCAGGAATGCATATACTGTACGTGATTGCTGGCAGTTGTGATCACGGGAATGTACAGTCACTAGAAGACCGGGGTCCGGACGACAACGCCGCACTACTGAGAGGGAAGATCATACTGTCTGTCCTATGGCTGTGGCGCATCGTACTGCATCTGCAGCAGAAATTTCAGCAGCAGTTGGCACCACAGTGAAACAACGAACTGTTACAAATTGGTTACTTCAAGGACAGCTCCGACCCATACGTTCTGTAGCGTACACTTCAGTGAACCCAAACCATCGCCGTTTGCGACTTGAGTAGTGTCGAGCGAGAGATCATTGAAGGGCAGGTTGGAGGCCAGGTGAGCGCCTGCAGCCAACTTGTCTGCAGCCTGGACACGCTGGACCCACATCAGGAGCTCTGGTCTAGGCTGCAACTTTGTATGACACCAGGAACACTCTAATGATTACCCAAGAACCCTGATTGCAAATTTGTACGTCAGTCTGGTGATCTGACCCGTTGTGCTGCCATTCATGAACAGCATTCCAGAGGGTGTTTTCCTACTTAAAATAAGCAAGTAAGTTGTCCTGCCGAATGCGAGTCCGGCGTGCTAATCATAGCGCCACGTCGTTCGATGCCGCTGCCCTCTTGAGTGTGGAGCTAAACTACGAATGCAGGCAGAACATTCACACTTGCCTAGTGTGTTCTCATTTGTATTTTCAGTCACTGAAACCTAAGCTGTCAAAGTTTCAAGTTGGTGTACCTCCAGTGGAACGCTTTTCTAGCTAGATGTCCATATGACCTTTTTTGTTCGATATCCTATCAGGGATCTTCTGTTTCGATTTTACAAAGTCATCCTGTATATGAAACTGTTTTCTTGGGGTTGTAAAGAACTTCGCAAGCGACTTAGCTGCATCTCGTTCTAATATTATGCTCTTACAGAACATTTCGTAAGATGAAATACCATGACAGTGAGTGGTTGTTTAATTATTTCCTATTGTCAAATATACAATTTAAAATTCTCATGGTCTCTGTTCACGAATAATCAGGAAAAACACATATATACTGATATTCTGTTTGTTATGAATCTATTATGTAAATTTTTTGGCAAAAATTAACTTCTTTACTAGACAACTGCAATATTATGTTCAAAAATGGCTCTAAGTACTGTGGGACTTAACATCTGAGGTCATCAGTCCCCTAGACTTAGAACTACTTAAACCTAACCAACCTAAGGACGTCACACACATCCACGCCCGAGGCAGGATTCGAACCTGCGACCGTAGCAGCAGCGCGGTTCCGGACTGAAGCGCCTAGTATCGCCTGGCCACAGCGGCCGGCGCAATATTATGTGGCATGTAAACAAAGAAGCATAGAGAGTTTCAGCATCAGAATCCAACACGTACACTGTTCTTCTTGCACTGTTACTACTTATTACATTTTTCATTTATTTATTACGCCATATCTATAGATGCCGTGACTAATTCAATTAATTATTAATAGTACAAGGTGCAACCTAATCTCTCGGCCACCACACATCCTGCTTAAGGAAGTCACCAGTGTTTGCACTAATAACAGTTCTGTAAAGGATGCCTTCCACGGGATGATAACAGTGTAACCGTAGAAAAGTGTAGTCGATAAAGCAAAGACCTTCTGATTGACGAGCGATCTAAAAAGAGCTAAAAAGCAAAAGCAATGCCTCCGATATGTGTGTGTGTGTGTGTGTGTGTGTGTGTGTGTGTGTGTGTGTCAGATGGTTGGTGGAAATTGTAGAACCCGGTCCTCCAAATTTGGTGTACGCACAGTCCACCTCCTCCTTGTACGTTCGTCAGTCTGAAGAGACCCATGATGATACAAGCGCCCAAAAAGAGCTTAAAATTTTCTGTGGTTGGTGACTGTGAGGGCACTTCTTTTGGTACAGCCGCACTGCCTCTCGACCGTTTCCATCTGCTTGACCGTACACAAATACCATCTCGGCTTATTCCTGACATGAATATCGGACCATTCAGCTGCTTTCATCACACTGCGTCCGCCACGCAGCCTGCAATACACAAGGAACACACGGTACATGATCAGAGGAACTTTCGTTCGTCAGAGCCATCTACTGTGGCAACGATGCATTTCTGAACACACGTTCATAGGATATTTATTCCTCCATTTACGGTGAGGACTCCGTCCCTGCAGTTAGTCTGTTTTGTTAATGTTTACACAATCATTTTAATTAACAGTAGGATTTATCATAACATAACCCAAAATGGATGTAATTTTGCACATATATTAGATTGCTATTAGTTCTTTTATTGTTAATTGCTTCGTACATTGCTGCAGTTTTGTATTTACTCTCTGCGTGTTCCCCCGTAAATTTTTGCGTCTTATCTTTGGTTCAGTCATGGTTTTGGCACTTCAGCTTGTCTCAGTTTTAAATTTCTAAAAGCGTCAGAGAGATGTACGTGGCCCATGCAAATACAAACTGGCTAGCTGTTTCTCCAGCTTGCCACTCCAAAATCAGATTATAACTTCGTTCTGACAAGCGGCAGCGCTGAATAGAAGACTTATTAGTTGTAGAGAGGGTGAATCAGTACGAATGTTCGTTGTTGAAAAAAGAGCCAATTATTCTCCAGTCACAGCGCCAACTAGCTGAAAGGCCGCAAATGTTCAAATAATTAATAGAAATATTCAGAACTAGCTAAAATAGGGACTCAGTCATACACTCTCGTGGACGACATGAAGTGGTTCTGGCATGACCAAGGCGTGAACTGTTATTGGCGTTTCCGCGTTTCGAAAAGCTTTGTCGTTTTAGGACTGAAGTGCGTGTTTTGACGGCGGCAGTTCTGTTTTAGCGATAGGTATTCGACATTTCGGATGTGCATAGTCGGCTGGAGGGTAATTTAGGCCATTGAATTTGTTAGTCTGCGGCAGCTTTATAGCCTTGTACATCTACATCTACATACATACTCCGCAAGTCAATGACCGGTGCGTGGCGGAGTGTACTCTGTACCACCACTAGTCATTCGCTTACCTGTTCCACCTGCAAATGGAGCGAAGGAAAAACGACTACCTATATGCCTCCGAATGAACCCTAATTTCTCGTATTTACCTTTGTGCTCCTTGCGTGAATGTGTGTTGGTGGCAGCCGAATCATTCCACAGTCACCTTCAAATGACGGTTCTCTATATTTTCTCAACAATGTTCCTCTAAAAGAACGCCACCTTTCCCCGAGGGATTCCCATTTGAGTTCCCGAATCATCTCTTCCGTAACATTTCCGTGTTGTTCGAATCTACCGGTAAGAGTTCTAGCAACCCGCCTTTGAATTGCTTCGATGTCTTCCTTTCATCCTATTTTGTACGGGCCCAAACATCCGAGCACTACTCAAGAATACGTCGTGGCATCGTCCTATATGCGATCCCTTTTACAGACGAACCACACTTTCCCAAAATTCTCCCAATAAACCGATTTCGACCATTTACCTTCCCTACCAGAACCCTCACATGCTCGTTCCATTTAATATCACTGTGCAACATTACGCCCAGATATTTAAACGGCGTTATTATGTCAAGCAGTAAACTAATAGTGCTGTATCCTAACATTCTGAGTTTGTTTTTCCTACTCATCCACATTAAATTTTTGGTTCAAAATGGCTCTGAGCACTATGCGACTTAACTTCTGGGGTCATCAGTCGCCTAGAACTTAGAACTAATTAAACCTAACTAACCTAAGGACATCACCCACATCCATGCCCGAGGCAGGATTCGAACCTGCGACCGTAGCGGTCACGCGGTTCCAGACTGAAGCGCCTTTAACCGCACGGCCACACCGGCCGGCATTAAATTTTTGTACATTTAGAGCAGCTGCTTGCCATTCCTTACACGAACTACAGTCACTCAACGTCGACACCTTCCGGAACACTACAGTATCACCAGAAAACAACCACAGATTGTTGCTCACCCTGTCTGCCAGATCATTTATATGCATAAAAATTAATAGCGATCATATCATTCTTCCCTGGGGCACTCCTGATGATGCCCATGTCTCTGATGAACTCTCACCGTCGTGGACAACATACTGGGTACTATTACTTAAGAAGTCTTCGAGCCACTCACATATCTGGTAAACTGTTATATAAGCTCGTACCTTCGTTAAAATTCTGCAGTGAGGAACAGTGTCAAATGCTTTCCGGAAATCTAGAAAAATGGGATCTGCCTGTTGCTCTTTATCAGTAGTTCGCGTTATATCATTTAAGAAAAGGGCAAGCTGAGTTTCGCACAATAGGATGGAGAGATAATATTTAAATACAGAAGGTTCTGACGGAGCAAGCGGACTTGAGGCGGTTTGTTAATGTGAAAAGAAACTACCACTTTTCTTGTAAATTGACGTGTTTGATTATTGTGTGACATTCGTTCCTTCATATCTTTGAACTTGCTATAGGCGTGAGGATTTCAGATCGAGTGGAAAAGAGCTGAATGGACGCCAAAATCGGGTAGGTCCCGAACAGACCCGAAGGCTATCGGAAAGAACAAACGGCAAGTATTCAAGGGGAGACATGCACGAGGACCACATGAGACGCGCAGGTGAAAGCAAAACAAACGGATTCCAAGAGCAACCATGCGAGAAACCGAGACGATGCGATAACGCAGCAGAGACAATCTGGGGTCAAGTGTGACGGCGACTGTACACAGCAGAAGTGCGTACCGTGCTGGTGGATAGATGGCCGTCCGGCAGCATTTACGTATCTTGCCTGCGACGAGAGCTACCGGCCTGAGCACTTACTTAAGGAATTACGGCTGGCACTATTTGGCGATTGCAGCGCTGTACAGTTGCTATTGTCCTGCCGGCCTTCTAAGTTCATTTCTTTCGGAAAGTATTCGAATACGTCGAGTCGGAATACCAGAGAACTCTCATTTCGAAGCATTTATATTTGCTGTGGCTGCGTAAGATGTTGCAAGGAGTCAGTTGAATGTAATGTAGAGGGTCAGTGTTGTTATTTGTAGTCAAATGGCACGACATTGGCACGCCTCTGGAAAGAACTGTTCACCTATTAGTACTAATAGAGTTACGACGTTTAAGTTGTGTCTAGAGAGTTGAAGAGAGACTAATGCCACTATATCACCAACACAGTAGTGCAGAGTTGCTATACGGGTCCCCCGAATAAGGCTGAGGCAGTTACGTCGCCTAGACTCTATTAGAGGGATGGAGAGTGTCGCAGAGGTCTACAGCGTAGACCAAGAAAATGTGGTCGTACGTTAAGGCTTTTAGTGGCCCAAAAGTTAGCGTCCATTCACTCATGGACAAGGCGGGAACTGAATCTGAGAGTAGCAAAGCAAAATCAGAAATGCTAAAAGCCATTTTAAAACGTTCTTTACAAAGGGAAACCCAGGAGAACTTCCCCAATTTAATTCTCGCTCCACTGAAAGGATGAGTGTAATAATTGCTAGTGACAGTGGAGTTGAGAAACAACTGCAATCGTTAAAACTGAACAAAGCCCGAGGGCCCTATCGAATCTCTGTCAGATTCTACACCCAATTTGTGGTTAAGTTAGCCCCTATGTTACCTATAATCTAGCATAGATTCCTGTAACAGAAAACCGTGCCCAGTAGCTGGAAGAAAGCACAGGTCATACCTCTTTACAAGAGGGTAACAGCAGTCATCCACAAAACAACCGTCCATTATCCTTGACATCCATTTGTTGTAGAATCTGAGAACATAATCTGAACTCAAACATAAGACGTATCTCCAACAGAATGACTTCTTCCAAGCCAACCAGCACGGATTTCGAAAAAAATAGATCACGTGAAACCCAACTCGCACTTTTCTCACATGAGCTCATGCAAGCCATGAATCAAGGCACTCAGGTATATACAGTATTTCTCGGATTCCGAAAGGCATTTGACTCTGTGCCACACCTACGCTTATTATCAAAAGTACGATCGTAAGGGGTAGCATACGAAATTTGTGACTGGACTGAGGATTTCTTGTTAGAAAGGATGCAGCATGTTATCTTGGATGACGGGGAAGAGTGTTGGGTCTTTGCTGTTAATGTTGTGTATTAATGTCTTGCGGACAATTTTAATAGTAACCTCAGACATTTTGAAGATGATGTACATCTACATCTACATCCATACTCCGCAAGCCACCTGACGGTGTGTGGCGGAGGGTACCCTGAGTACCTCTATCGGTTCTCCCTTCTATTCCAGTCTCGTATTGTTCGTGGAAAGAAGGGTTGTCGGTATGCTTACGTCGCCTAGACTCTAGTAGAGGGATGGAAAGTGTCGCAAAGGTCTACAGCGTAGACCACGAAAATGTGGTCGTACGTTAAGGCTTTTATTAAACCTTTAGTTATTTATAACGATGTACTGTATGAAAGGAGCTGCATAAATACTCAGTCACACTTTGGTGATATTTCAAAGTGGTGAAAAGATTCGTAACTTGATTTAAATTTTCGGAACTGAAAAATTGTGTACTTCACAAAACGAAAAAGCATTGTATCCTATAAATACAGTGAGTCTCATTTGGAATCGCTAAACTCATACAAATACGTAGGTGTAACACTTAATCAGGGCATGAAATAGAAAGACTATATAGGCTCTGACATGTGTAAGGCAGATAACAGGCTTCAGTTTATTAGTAGAATACTAGGGAAATGCAATCAGTCTACAAATCACTGGTGCGACCCTTCCTGGAATATTGCATATGTCTGTGGGACCCAGACCAAATAGGATTAAGAGGGTATATTGAATGTGTACAGAGAAGGGCAACACGAATTGTCACAGGCCTGTTTGACCCACGGAAGAGTGTCACAGAGATGAAGAAAGAACTGAATTGGCAGTCTCTTGAAGTTAGACGAAAACTATCCCGAGAAAGTCTACTAACGAAGTTTCAAGAACAGGCTTAACTGTAAGACACAGCACTTTCCTTGACCGATGATAGTCTTCATGCCAAATAAAAGACGATTACGGTTACAAAGTCAACAGTCGATGCAGTGACGTGTCGACTAGAAACCCGGTACTTCTAGCTTTAACTTGGATAGCCGTGTAGGTCAAATGTGCGTAAAACTCTACAGAGGTTAGGTTGTTAAGTTGTCTAGCATCATGATAGGTGGAATACGATCACTGAAGCATATATATTATCAGTGTGTGCAGTAACACCACAATCTCCATCAGCTAAATTTAGTTTTGTCGATATCTATGTAGACTGTCTTTTATAGCCGGCCGAAGTGGCCGTGCGGTTAAAGGCGCTGCAGTCTGGAACCGCAAGACCGCTACGGTCGCAGGTTCGAATCCTGCCTCGGGCATGGATGTTTGTGATGTCCTTAGGTTAGTTAGGTTTAACTAGTTCTAAGTTCTAGGGGACTAATGACCTCAGCAGTTGAGTCCCATAGTGCTCAGAGCCATTTGAACCATTTTTGTCTTTTATAAGCGTAGTGGAACAGCGTTGGCAGTCAGAGTGATATCCAAGGAAACACGTAAAGCACCACAGACGTGACAGCAGCCGAGGAGTGGCACGGGTAAATACAAGCGTCACAAATCACGAGTCTGTAACTGTACAGACGTGTGAAATACAACTTCCTTTTTCGTAGTCCTAATATGGTGGAGACTGGTTCGATTACCTTTAGAACCTTAGTGATTTATTGGATTCTATGTTAGTGAAGGTCATTACAGGAGTTTGCTAAAATGATTTCTTCAACCAAGAGTGTACCCAGGATCTAAAATAGAGGAACTGGGGCAGCAGCAAATAAGAGTTTCTCTGTGAACAGCGAAACAGTTATGAGATTTCACGAGATTTGGTTCTGTGTACATTTGGCTACTAGTCAGTATCTTTGTTCAAACTTCAACTGATTTTATGTGTCTGCGTGTGCGGCGGAGCAAGATCCGAGATTTTGAGTAACGGTTGTGAATTTCTACGAAATTTGCACTGCGGTGGGTGGGGGAGGAGGGGGGGTGGTTGGGAGGGGTGCTGTGCGAGCAGCCCGCCCTTCCCACTTGTCATTCCCATGCCTTTAGCAAATTCACTTCCAACTGGACCAGCATCTTTTCTGCCGTCCCAGTCCTTGGCAAATAGGACTCAGTGTTCCAAAAGAAAAGAAATGAAGGAAGTTACGCTCTACGCTATTCAGTACAATTGTTTCGTCGTTGTTTTTACCTCCTATGGGTCTACCACCCACGACAAATCGGTCGCCCAGTTTGATACGATGACAAATCCTACATTCAGTGGTGCCGGTATACTGATTTCTCCATTCGGTTTGAAAATAAGTCCTTAGGGGTAAGATCTGTGGTGTCCGTTGTCAGTAGGCTGTACAAAGTTTGGATAGCTCGTCGCTCACATTGTTTATTATCTAAGTTAAACAGCTGAGTAAACTGCTCGTGGCTGAAACAGGAAACGATCGCTGGCAGAATATCGTTTGTGACCACAGTTACGTCTTACTTATGAAATCAGGGTATAACGTCTTTTACGGTTTTCCTTTTAGCTGTCACGTCACCTGGCATTTGTGTTCCCTTGAACCTCGGTATCGCCGTTGCTCTAATTCGTACTCCTCTTACACCCCCTCCACCACCACCTCTACTACCGCCATCATCAGTATTTTTAACAGTCGACAAATCGTCATTATGAAAAATAGGTATTAAGTAATGTATTTTTCCTTGATGTAAACATTATATCGGTTGCTTTCAATAAACGTCTTGTAATAATCTGTGAATAGTTACCATATTTACTGATAAATGTAGGCATCATTAATACGTTATGGTCAGGTTGGAGTAAATTATCTGTAAGGGAAGTATGTGTACTCTTCTAACAACGAAAGGATCTATTGTGATACTAGTTTATCGAATTTATGTTTTGGAGGTAGTTTTGGAAAACGTTGTGATCAACAACGTGATCAAAACAGAAACATTCCTACAGCATTTTTCTTTGTGCGTAAAACATAAACATGGCTGCAAAACATAGATATACTTAAAGTCGCTGAAGTAAATCATCATCTAGACTTCTTCGTAGATCACGAATAGTTGTAGGATTCATAGTCTTCAGGGAAGAAAGCAATTTAAAATTAGCTTTTAGACCGTTCTTTTATCACTTACCTCAGTAGCACAACTTTAACGTAATATAAGTTGGACTGCTTCAGTAAAGAGAATCTTTGTATATTAAATCTTTCCCCATGATAATGTTGGACTATCTTGGGTCCAAATGAATTTACAGTCTTTAGTGCAGAGCCATATGTGGTACTGAAGGCAAAGGCAAAGGAAAAAGCTGTGATATGATATCAGTCCGTTACACATGTCCAACCCCTCCAGTTGATATCCCTATCAGGGGTTACAGAGATGAACAATGAGCTGTTTCCCAAGGGGCTATAACCTCGTAGTGTGTTGCGCGCGATGTGTGTCTTTGGGAGACAGGAAACTGAAATAAGTTACATTACACTGCGATCGATGCAATCAGCTTTGCGACTGTGCCATTTTCCCTTCCAGTCACTGAGACAGAATGAAGTGGTATGACCCGTTTCTGCACAGGACATGCTCCTGTAGTCGGAAACAGCAGGATCCATCTACATGACATCGCAGTTTAGTGCATATTGCATTGTGTCGTAGGGGCGTTTGCAAAGTCGGTTGGAGAGCTACCGTCTGTTTAAGATAACGACGTGAAGAACGCAATGTCGTGTGTTGCAGCTGTAGCGATGACGATATTAGTACGTAGTTTAGTGGCTACTTCATCCACTTTTTGATTTGTGATCAGTCAGCTACAAGTATACAAGTATCAGCGTCTCATTTCTTTTGCAATACGTTTTATGAATAGACAGTTTTTATAGTTTTAATAGGTGTTCACTCACAATCGAGGGAGTGTGTGTGTGTGTGTGTGTGTGTGTGTGTGTGTTTGTGTGTGTGTGACAGTGTGTGTGTGTGTGTGTGTGTGTGTGAGAGAGAGAGAGAGAGAGAGAGAGAGAGAGAGAGAGAGAGAGAGCGAGAGAGAGAGGGGCGGGTGGGGAAGGAAGAAAGCGACAGGGTGGGGGGATGGGTTTGGAGAGGTAGAAAGTCGCAGTGATCAACGCCAGAACTTCAATGTGGAATTACAATGAATATTTTGATAATAGCTTTAACATAAGCAGTTACTGCTAGTGCTAAGCATATTATGTGCGACACAAAAAGACTCGTCATCCAATGCGGCCCAGAGAAGCCAAAAGACTGGACAATCCTGTGAGAGGCACCCACATGCCTTGCTCATACTGTGGCATCAAGCAGTCAGGCCTGCAAGGTGAGTGGTCTGCCAAGCGAGTGGATTTATTCATATTTCTCAATGACTGATTATGAGTTCTAGTACTCATAATTAAGTTACAAATTATTCTCCTGTTTGAATATTACGCAACGGATAATGCACATCTGACTGTTAGTAATTTACACAACTCTGACTGTTCACTACGCACTGGCAATACCACATTTCCTTTCCCATTTAACGGCTTTGATCAACACGTGGCCATCGCACTGAATATGAATGGCGCACACATTATAAATTCTGGGCATCACGACAACATACTATTCGAAGGAAAAGGCCACCAATCTTTTTCTTTTCACTATCTTATTTATTACGATAAATTCTATAACCTAAACACACAAATTCTATGACCTACAACAATAACACATGAGAAATTCCGCCCAGTGGGCATGGCTTTACATTGGTGATTCTCTACCTTATGGTCTCGTAATTATTTAACGCTACAGTGAACTTTCTGGATAGGATGGTGGATCTTTTGCTATATCTCACACTTCGACTCTCACACCCATCATGACGAAAATTTCCTCCAGACCGAGTGGTACACAAAGGAACATGCATAACCCACTGCCTCTGAAACTATCTTGTTACTCTCCCATGCCAACCACACATACTTAAATTTCATGAAATACATCACACTGGCAACATACAATACAAATAATAGTCACAACGTTATAATCACATCACTTTCAGCTTTCCCACTTCAATTAGTATTTATCCCGGTTTCACACGACACTGCCCCACTTCGTAACTTTTCTTTCTTACTATGGACTATGAAGGTTATATGCACGTCTTCCTGTGCAATGCAAGCCAAGTGGCGTTGCTGGATAGACGGCTGACTCACCCTGCTTCCCTCTCAAAGTATTATAGTTTGAATCGAGTGTCACACGGAAACATAACACGCAAAGTAATATTAAGAACATATTCATCACACACGCGAGTCCTCAACTGATACCATTGACGAGTACTTCTCTTTATCCTTTGTCGCATACACAGATTGAGACTCACACAGTACTCACCACGTGGAAGTACTTGTCTCTAATTTCAAGTCCTGCACACGTCATTTCTTAAATATTTCCAGCTTATATTACATACGCTAGTAATTCAGCTTAACTTAAGCACTCGGAAGTATTTCAACTTATTGCTACACGTGGTTTCATTGTGACCGTTGGTCACTTCCGAAGATTACTACGATCCCCTTAATATTACCTGCCTGACATTTAGTTCTCCCCACAAAGGTTCCTGAAATAGAGAAATTATTATTCCAAACTACTCTTAAGTATCTCACATGCATACCATGTCTCCACTCTTTTGTCTTTACGGAGCACACCTAAGACAGGTCTTACCAACACTAGATCCAGCGGCAGAGTGCTGAAAACATGGCCGTTCCTCAGGTCCTCTCGCACCTCTGCCGAAGTGGGGGAGGACCTTGCGACCGTATTGATCAGCCACATTTCAGGCGCATGTTGTACTGACAAGAATAACGAAGAATGTTGTACCTATTTTCAATGTCGGGCGGTACTGTACCCTTTCACCTGATCTGAATGTCCAACTTGGCAGTATCATTGACAGAGTTTTCTCGGTTTCCTTGCCGCGTCCGGTATGAGAAAGCATTAAATCTCTCGACAATTTCCTCCGCCGCTATCGTAATTGGTATTGTGCTTGTTTGTTATCTTATTAGTCGTCCGATGTAGACACTAGAGACCTCACGTAAAAGGCAAGATACACTATGTGACCAAAAGTATCCGGACACCCCCAAAACATACGTTTTTCATGTTAGGTGCATTGTGCTGCCACCTACTGCGAGGTACTCCATATCAGCGGCCTCAGTAGTGATTAGACATCGTGAGAGAGCAGAATGAGGCACTCCGCGGAACTCACGGACTTCGAACGTGGTCGGATGATTGGGTGTCATACGTCTGAACGAGAGATTTCTGCACTCCTAAACATCCCTAGGTCCACTGTTTCCGATGCGATAGTGAAGTGGATATGTGAAAGGACACGTACAACACAAACACGTGCAGGTCGACCTCGTCTGTTGACTGACAGAGACCGCCGACAGTTGAAGAGGGTCGTAATATGTAATAGGCAGACATCTATCCAGACCATCACACAGGAATTCCAAACTGCATCAGGCTACACTGCAAGCACTATGACAGTTAGGCGGGAGGTGAGAAAACTTGGATTTCATGGCCGAGCGGCTGCTCATAGCCACACATCACGCCCGTAAATGCCAAACAACGCCTCACTTGGTGTAAGGAGCGTAAACATTGGACGACTGAACAGTGGAAATACGTTGTGTGGAGTGACGAATCACGGTACACAATGTGGCGATCCGATGGCAGCGTGTGGGTATGGCGAACACTGGGTGAACGTCATCTGCCAGCGTGTGTAGTGCCAACAGTAAAATTCGGAGTCGGTGGTGTTTTGGTGTGGTAGTGTTTTTCATGTAGGGGGCTTGCACCCCTTGTTGTTTTGCGTGGCACTATCACAGCACAGGCCTACACTGATGTTTAAAGCACCTTCTTGCTTCCCACTGTTGAAGAGGAACTCGGGGATGGGGATTGCATCTTTCAACAAGATCGAGCACCTGTTTATAATGCGCGGCCTGTGGCGGAGTGGTTACACGACCATAACACCCCTGTAATGGAGTGGCCTGTACAGAGTCCTGACCTGAATCCTATATAACACCTTTGGGATGTTTTGGAACGTTGAGTTCGTGTCAGGCCTCACCGACCGACATGGATACCTCTCCTCAGTGCAGCACTCCGTGAAGAATGGTCTGCCATTCCCCAAGAAACCTTCCAGCACCTGATTGAACGTATGCTTACGAGAGTGGAAGTTGTCATGAAGGCTAAGAGTGGGCCAACACCATATAGGATTCCAGCATTACCGGTGGAAGTCGTCACGAACTTGTAAGTCATTTTCAGCCAGGTGTCCGTATACGTTTGATCACATAGTGGACGAGATGCAATTCGTAACAGAGTTTACGTTAGGGCGGCTGATAGTGCTCTCCAACCAGCTTGAAAGCTAAAAATTGTGTTTCTCTGTACCATCTCTGGACCGGGCGCCAGCTTAGATACGCCGCTAAGTGTCTAGCTGCAGCACCGACCGAAGTTGTTATTAAAAATTCTGAACTGAAGGGCTTCAGTGTTGGTATAATATCAGTTGTTTGACGAATGAAACACAATTTTTGTCTCACCAAACCTCATTCAATGGTTGGAAGTGAGGTTCAGCTCAGCAAACGCTGATTACTCCAAATGGAGCGTCAGTGGTCTGCACAACATACTTACGCTGTGCCGAAGAGGAATGCTATAAATTTGAGAACCCATTGGAGTGTTCAGAACCAAGTATTACGTAATGAACCACTTAAGGATGGAGAATATTGTCTCCGACGGGTAGCAGATGCGGAATGCCGTTCTCTCGCAGGGGCCTAATGACCTCGGCCTATTGTCATTTCCATTAGGTATAACAGGGCGGGCGTGTCTTGCATACAGATGCCCCGCGCCGCCTGCCAAACACGAGGCACTGCTTGAGTAACGAGTGGCGCGTCACGCTGCCGGCCTCCAGTTACAAATGGACCAACCATTTACAGAACGACAGATAAAAAAACACCCCTCCACTTTTAACGATGAACTTCGCAGCTACGTACATACACATAGGAGAGTAACTGAGTAGCCATCATGCAAAAGCCGCTAAATGCATGATGAGCGAAACTGAGATAATCGTAAAAAACTCGTCCCACCCAAACTATTAAAGACTTCACTTTTGTTTTAAAAATATGTAAAAGATGATTAATTACTCGGTGTTAATGGCTGAAATCTGCGATTAAGTTTTATACGGTAAAATCTTAAGTGAAATATCTACTTAGCGATTTTTGCACCCGATTTATGCAGTTATGCAGTTTTCAGAAAAACCTATCGATCCAATGATGAAAGAAACATGCGGTTACAAAACCCGCTATTCGGTGATGTTAGGAATGACAGAAAGATAGTATTTAATTATTGCGAATGTAAACAGAATACGTTTTATTTCAAACCGAAGTCTGAAAATTCTACATTGGCATATAAAAATACGAAGGTGACATTATTTTACCAGGAAAACTTACTTAACGTCAAAAAGAGAACAGAAATGAATATCCAACATCAGGTTTTTTTAGAAAATACATACAACAGTGCTTTCGACATCACAAGATATTGTAGAAAATAAAATATGTTCCAAATTGCATCTTAGTATAACATCGATAAAATTTTAGAAAACAATAAATTTGGTGGAAAATTTCATCTTAGTTAAAACAGCGACAAAAAATTCTAGAAAATGAAACTGACTGGAAATTAATTTTAAGTGACATCGACCTCAACCTTGTCCATCAACTACAAATCGATTCCGGCTTCTTCCTCGTTCTGAGGGTTGGCAGGGGCAGGGGCAGCTCTAGGAGTGCCTCCCTGCTCGTCTAATAACCGCTTGTAGAATTAATGTTTGTTGTCGGTCACCCATTCTTCATCAAGTGGAGCTCCAAAAGCTTATTGACATCTCCGAGTTTGGCTTTTGTTAAGTTCTACACCTACTATGATCTGTGTTGGGCCGTTTTCTTTGCTGAAATTTTTTCCCCTCTTCAGGACTCTCTTCCCCTCTCCAACTTCAAATTTGTAGAAGGGCTCTCCTCCAAATAGACAAATCTTCTTGTTTTTGCTTTTCGTGAAAACAATTTTTTTGGCTTTTTGAATCTGGAAATGCCAGTCACATTCACTATGCGTTCCGTGTATGTCATAACAACACAGTTTGTATTGCATAATATTACTTTAATAAGACTTCTCACGTTCTTACTTTTCTGTTTTGGAAACATTTCTTTTCCACTGATCAGGACACCACTTCCTTTTCCGGGAGGGACCGTCATCCTCGGTCTCGCTCTGGTTATTTTCAACTACTACCACAGGTTCTATTCCTTGCAGAATCCCTACTATTTCAATTACTCCCACTTCATTTATACTATCTTCTGCATTTAAACCGTCCACAAAATCACTCATGTTCTTGAAAAAACTCAATCAAATACGTCAACACACACCTTGCTGATCAGCTGAAGTGTGCTTACGGGAGTGTATTTCGTGAATGCATCGTCAGCGATAGCTTCGCTGTTGCGTACGCGTTTGCTACAGCGCAGCCAACCTAACTCTGAATAAGAAAAATATCCCTTCTAATCATAACAAATTGAAATTCAGGTTTGAATGTCTAAATTGGTAAGTCTAATGTCAGTTGGTGTGATTTGCATCCGGACGTGGCACGGTGACCGTCATGCCTGTTGAACTTGGTGGGTTTTGCAAACTTTGGACATTTAGCGGGCTTTGCTCCCGAAGACAACGTGCAGTTAGCGGCTTTTGCAACCGCAAACTATTTTCTACGGCCATTTTCAACTGCTTATAGCGGATTTTACATCCTGAAACCTGTTCCATCGTGTAGGCGTTGAAAAAATCTGTACGGCAGTGTGCTCAACTCAAAATCGATAAAAAATGAATTTAGCGGCTTTTGCACCTGGGCTACTCAACTGTGGGCAGTAATTGTACTTCAAGTCAAAAATCTAAGTTGTATCGTTTAATTGCCATCTTTAGCACCGGTAATAAAAGGTATTACAGTTTCTAAAGACGGCAATTAACCTGTACAGCTTGTACATGTGCAACTGCGGAAAAGAGGCCAAAAAAAAAAAGAAGGCAACATGTAAAAATCTAAATTTGGTGTAAATTTCACAGTTAACTAAGTTAAGGTCAGAATTATTTTAGTTGATTCCTTTACGTAAAAGAAGAATTACATAAAGCAGATGGTCAACTCCATCAGAAGTGCGTCGAAGAAATGAAGACCACATATAATTAAAATAGAGCCATATATTGTACTACTGAGTTACAGATAAGATAGGATTTTAGTGTTTATGTTTTGTTGTAAACTAAGGTATTAAAACAGTATTACGGATTTGAAAGAATCTCAAACACAATAGCAAAAATTAAAATTAACAGAAGTATATTCCACGGAAGTAAGTGTTGCCTAACGTGTTAACTTGCTGATCAGGAGGATAAATGTCATTGAAAGAGTTTCACTCCAAAGTTATGAAGTGTCCAACAGCAAGATGATGTAGGATTTTAATTAGAAACTGAAGAAACCTATTTTTGAGTGGGAAAGATCGGATATGACACCAGAAATGGCGGACGCTATACGTTAGTAGAATTTACCGAGAGGCAAGATGTTTAGAAGAAAATATAAACTAGACTTAACAAGGGCCAAATGGATAGAGAATAAAATCGATTGTATTTCGTCAACCAACATAGAAACTGTACTGCACGTCATCACTTTCGAAATACAGGTAATCATAGTCTCATTAGTGGTATAGTAAGTTATCAGAGTTTATTTAAAAACTTATTTGACAGAGATATTCATACAAACAAAAAAAGACGTTGCAAAGGCAAAGACAGCATAAGAGAAACTAACATAGGCAGACAGCACATATGATTAGTTAAAATGGCTGCTGGCACAGTAACTGCCTTCATTTTCTAGTACCTTTGTCTCGCATCTGTGCGTGGTCGATATGTTAATTAACAGATCTGGCATGGTTAATTTTAGGGGTGGCTGGATTCTCTACCTGTTGCCTCCCCGATACATCCACGGATGGAATATACACTCCTGGAAATTGAAATAAGAACACCGTGAATTCATTGTCCCAGGAAGGGGAAACTTTATTGACACATTCCTGGGGTCAGATACATCACATGATCACACTGACAGAGCCACAGGCACATAGACACAGGCAACAGAGCATGCACAATGTCGGCACTAGTACAGTGTATATCCAGCTTTCGCAGCAATGCAGGCTGCTATTCTCCCATGGAGACGATCGTAGAGATGCTGGATGTAGTCCTGTGGAACGGCTTGCCATGCCATTTCCACCTGGCGCCTCAGTTGGACCAGCGTTCGTGCTGGACGTGCAGACCGCGTGAGACGACGCTTCATCCAGTCCCAAACATGCTCAATGGGGGACAGATCCGGAGATCTTGCTGGCCAGGGTAGTTGACTTACACCTTCTAGAGCACGTTGGGTGGCACGGGATACATGCGGACGTGCATTGTCCTGTTGGAACAGCAAGTTCCCTTGCCGGTCTAGGAATGGTAGAACGATGGGTTCGATGACGGTTTGGATGTACCGTGCACTATTCAGTGTCCCCTCGACGATCACCAGTGGTGTACGGCCAGTGTAGGAGATCGCTCCCCACACCATGATGCCGGGTGTTGGCCCTGTGTGCCTCGGTCGTATGCAGTCCTGATTGTGGCGCTCACCTGCACGGCGCCAAACACGCATACGACCATCATTGGCACCAAGGCAGAAGCGACTCTCATCGCTGAAGACGACACGTCTCCATTCGTCCCTCCATTCACGCCTGTCGCGACACCACTGGAGGCGGGCTGCACGATGTTGGGGCGTGAGCGGACGACGGCCTAACGGTGTGCGGGACCGTAGCCCAGCTTCATGGAGACGGTTGCGAATGGTCCTCGCCGATACCCCAGGAGCAACAGTGTCCCTAATTTGCTGGGAAGTGGCGGTGCGGTCCCCTACGGCACTGCGTAGGATCCTACGGTCTTGGCGTGCATCCGTGCGTCGCTGCGGTCCGGTCCCAGGTCGACGGGCACGTGCACCTTCCGCCGACCACTGGCGACAACATCGATGTACTGTGGAGACCTCACGCCCCACGTGTTGAGCAATTCGGCGGTACGTCCACCCGGCCTCCCGCATGCCCACTATACGCCCTCGCTCAAAGTCTGTCAGCTGCACATACGGTTCACGTCCACGCTGTCGCGGCATGCTACCAGTGTTAAAGACTGCGATGGAGCTCCGTATGCCACGGCAAACTGGCTGACACTGACGGCGGCGGTGCACAAATGCTGCGCAGCTAGCGCCATTCGACGGCCAACACCGCGGTTCCTGGTGTGTCCGCTGTGCCGTGCGTGTGATCATTGCTTGTACAGCCCTCTCGCAGTGTCCGGAGCAAGTATGGTGGGTCTGACACACCGGTGTCAATGTGTTCTTTTTTCCATTTCCAGGAGTGTATGTACTCCAACTGTCAGCGTGTAGAATGCGTAAGTTTTCTAAATGTTTGCGAATAGTGTATAGAATTAATGACATTAACTGTCAGTTGACATCGATTTTAATCAATGGTGAAAGTTGAAAATCTGTGCTTAACTGGTATTCGAACTTCGGTCTCCTGCCTGGTAAAGGTCCCTGACTGATGAACAACACTAAAGAATCGATCGAATAAGGCCCTTGTAACTCACCTCCTTCGTGGATAACCTTAATATTCTTCCTATGGATCTCATCTGGCATCTGCTTTTCTACTGTTTATGTTATGCAGTCAATCCCGTTTAGGTCGCTCTGAGTATTTACTCCTAGATATTTTACAGTAGATACTGTTTTCAGCAATTTGTCATCAATTGTATAGTTGTACAATAGTGGATTTCTTTTACTGTGCGTGCGCAATATGTAACATTTATTCACGGTTAGGGTCAACTGTCAGACGCCTGCACCATTCATCAGATCTCTGTAGGTCATTCTGCAAATTCATAATGTCTTCTTGTACACAATTGCATCATTTGAAAAGAGTCATAAAGACTACCCGACGCTTTCTATTAGATCCTTTGTATACACTGTAAACAGTAACACTTCCATGGAATCCTTCGGAAAACACATCTGTAGATTTCGTTACGTTGTAAGGTGGCTATAATTTCTCACCTTACAAGCACTCATCTACATACTTTGCTGTGATTTACAATCGATTAGGTATCATTTGTTAGGTATGTATGAATATTTAAAGAAGACTGACATTGTCACGTATACCTTGTAAATAGTTGTTTACGCTTATTGCATGAAAGGTGATGGACTGTCTTTATTATCAAAATGGCGTAATGAATGATTGCCTATACTAGCAGAGGTCGGAACGCCAGTGTAAATAAAACAGCAGGCGTAACTCAGGCAACGGGTGGAAAAGGCTGCACACGTGTGTTGGTCCTGCTTAACACAGAAAGTAGCCCAAGACGGACGGTCGGGACACCTGAGCGCTGAAGCACATTACAGTGGCGGCCGGCCGGTATAGTGGCGAGGCTGGAAGGATAACCGGATAATACTTCGGAAACTCTGAAAATCTTGGACTCATGTGAGGGGAATAAGGAACCATTACCTCGGAAATCATGCAGACTGAGTAATTTCCGAGGATTTTTACTCTGAGAAGCGTACCATTGTATGAATTCCTAACTAACTGGGATAGGAATTTCCTCGCAAATTTTCCGCACTGGACGACAAAAGACTAAAATATGGTCGGTCGGGGTTCGGAAGAATCTGTAGAGACGGAGAATATTCTTTGGCTTCGAGAAGATGATTCGTCTTCTGCAATTACGAGGGAGGGGAGCCGAGCTTTGCTGTGAAGCCAGCGGTGTAGAGAAAGAGATCTTCTGGTTTGAGCGCCCGTGTTTAGCAGTCGCTCAGTATCACCTTTGTTGGTACAGACGGACTTGCTGTCTTTGCTCTCTGGAGATTTTATAGTTGGAAAGGTTAGACACTGTACTGTTGCGAAATTATACGATTCTGGACTTTGTCTCTGGGGAGGGAGTCGTCGTTGAGTACACAGCGTTCAGTGTTTGAGAGCACTTCTTCTGTCTATACTCACGTTGAGACATTATCTGAATTCCGTCCTTGTGGCTGGGAGTTCGCGTTTCTAGTCTGTAGAACACAGAGAGGAGAAGACAGTATTAAATTATGCTAGTCATATGACCACCTTCTGCCGTCCTAGTGTCTGAATGAGTTTTGTTTTTTATTTTTTTATTTTGTGGCTGGAGTTCTTCCATCGGCGCAGATGTGTACGAGAACCATCACTCCGACGTACCGGACGCAGTACATACGGTGATATTGCTTAGCCTAATTAGGGTTATAAAACTAAACAGCTGTCATCATGTAACTTTTATTTCCACTGGGGTTGCATACCACTGTAGATCATCTTTGAAAGTAGAGTCTTCTATTGTTTGGTACGTAGATGAAGTCAGTCATCTTGTGTTATTTATTTTAGATCGCATAGCCATAAAAAAGGGCATATTTGGGGAATTGATCAGTAATATTATTTAGGAAATTCATTTGTATTTCTTTATGTCCATTAGACATTGTTATATAAACATTTGTGATACATAAAGGTATTTTAATCTACAATAAATGTATAAGTATTTTGAAACTTCCCGGCAGATTAAAACTGTGTGCCCGACCGAGACTTGAACTCGGACCTTTGCCTTTCGCGGGCAAGTGCTCTACCATCTTTTTTTTTCTTTTTTTTTTATCACCATCTGAGCTACCGAAGTATTTTGTAGTTACTAGCTCTCTTAATCATTCTTTTATGTTTATGTTGTAATTTATATGTTACAGAGCAAGAAGGAGGGACTAATATCACCATTAAGAGATCCTAAGATCTGCTTCAGGGGATAGTCAGACGGCCAAATCTTCATTTTCGCATTCTGCATTTTCCGTTGCGCACATTCATTTTTACACCCGCCTGGAGTAGCATCTTGGATATGGCTAACCCTACAAGGATCCTACTTAGAGTCTTCTGATATTAGTCGTAAAGTTGTTTCACGCCTCGGAAATTTTCAAAAAAAGTTGTTTTTCCCATTTATGATGTTTATGTGTTATTGATAGTGATCACCAGCTTGCGTGTACAGTTTGCAGTGGTAAAGTCACGCGATTAATGTATTTCTTTGCAGAGCGGTTGCGCTCCAGCCCGCTGGTTGCAATTTATGTTATGTCATTTGTCGTTGTAATTTGTTTATATTGTAAGGACACTGCTCGTTCGCGAAGTTGCCATTAGTTTAGCTTGTTTGTTGTAGATATTTTATGTTAAATGCCCGTTACATGATAAATGTGGGTAGTGTAAATTGTGTGTACTTTTAAGAGAGAACTGTTATCAGGAATCACTGCATGATAAAGCGCGCTTAGTAGCACAACAGATCACTAGTTGTAACAATATAGAAATGGCAGATACACGGGGCAGTCAAGAAAGTGTGCGGGATGAGAAAGATTTAGCTTTGTTAGCAGCACAAAGCACATGTGAGGGGAATGCCCATCCAAGGGAACTTTTTGAGGATGATAGACATAGTCAAGTCCGTGGTGGGCAATCTGATAGCGAAGATAAGGAACAGGGACACACTGAGGCAGTCGTAAAGATACCGAACGATAATGTATGGAGTCCAAGTAAACACGAAAAAACTAAGAATCGTAGTAGATCGCCGTCAGGGCCATCGTCAAGAGGCAGTATATCAGGGGCGCGCGGAAATGACTTTCTTGAATACCAAGAAATGGAAAGGGAAAATGGAAGAAGATCACCTCAGAGAAGAGGAAGAGAAAGTCACAATAGGAGAGAAGATTTAGATAACAGAGGTGTGTTGAAGATCCTTGCGTAGGTAAAAGCAATGGGAAGTGAAATGAGAAATAAAAACTCATAAGGTCATCTCTGAACTGGGAAGCCAAATGAAAAAGGGGAATGATGAAGTAGGCTCTGAAATGGGAAGTAAAATTCAAAACGTTACTGTCGAAATAAAACATGAAAAGAGGGAAGTGAAAAATGAGGTAGTGACGCTCCGAACAGAACTAGAACGAAAGATTGCGGAGGTCAGAAGAACCGCGAACGAGGCGCGATTACTAGCGAGAGGTGCAAAGCGGATTGCTCTTGAAACAGTAGAGAAGACAGAAAATACGACAAAGATAGGTAGAGGTGCATTAACGAAATTGCAGAGGCGCGTGAAACAAGTAGAAATAACGCAGCTGCAAAAGACAGAAATCGTGCCAAATAAGGTATTGACCGCGGAGCTCTCACAATTTAAACAAAACATAGAAAGCGAAATTAAGCAATTATCGCAGGAAGTCAGGTCGCAATCTAATCAAAAATAACATCCCAGAAAAAAACAGTAGGTGATTTCGAAATCATAAAAACCGAAAGAGCCAGTTCAAACTCAGCACGATCATATCCAAGCCCAGACGATACTAGAATGTGCTCGAAACTAAGAGTTGCTCAAAACTACAGAGTGAGAGCTTAGCTGCAGAGCAACGAACTATCGCTAGAGATATGGCCCCCGCGTCTACATAGGGGACGATTGGGTCGCAAATTGCGAATACGGAGAACAGCAATGAGGTATTTCATATGCATAATTGTTACCCAATAATGCGCACCACGGGAAATTTTCCCAGTGATGAAAACGTGACAGGGCGTAGAAGAGAGGATGCTCAAGGTAACGGTAGACAGGAAACCTTAGCGTCAAGTGATAATGTGGTAGGCCGAGCGGGAAGAAATTCTAATGAAATTTTCGATTTTAAGCATTTTATCTCTGTACGAAAATTCCAACAATACAAAGACGAGGGTATTGTTTTACACTCAAAAACTTTTATTGGACAGTTTGCTTTATCATTACCTCCTCACTGGCCTCTGATGTACAAACTGGACTTCGTATGTTCACATATCGAGGGAACATCGGCCGAATGCATATGGAACATTGCAAAAACGTCCACATCATACGAAGAGTTTCGTGACATATTTTTAAACGAATACTGGTACGAGGAGACACAGGACAGGATCAAACAGGAAATAATGATGAGCAGAGACTTGGAGAGTTCAGGGTTCCTTAGTCAGGTGAAGTATTTCGAAAACTTGACCAAGAAAAATCAGTATTTGGACGGCCCATGCACACTGTATGAGATCATAAGATTGTGTTACATGAAGTTGCCAGTCTTTTACCAGAAAACGCTCGTCGGCCGATGTGAATATCAATCATTATTCTTACTGCTCACTTTTGCGCAATCTGTACTTTCTGTCTAAGCGATGAGTTGCCCCAGCAAATTATTCCATAAGACATTACTGAGTCTAGATATGCAAAATATGTCAGTAGGTTGATTCGTTTGTTTCCAAGATTAGCAATTATACGAAGAGCAGAAGTAGCTGGATTTAATTCTTCAAGAACTCAGTAATATGCTTCTTCCAGTTCCAGTTTTCATCAATAGGTACACCCAAACATTTGGAGCATTCTACCCTACATACTGAGTTCTGCTCATGTGCTGCATCAGTTGTTGGTATGACTATTTGTTGTACAGAAATGAGTTGGTTCTCTGCTCGAAGTGCTTTTCGGACAAGGCATTCAGAATAATGTCACATGAATCCCTGTCTTTCGTGCCAGTTTTTATCGCATGACTCTTCCAATCTAAACATTCTCTCTGAAACGCTGTACCTCTACGATTCCTGATGCAGGTAGTCTTCGAGGGTTGGAACGTAAATAGTGGCAACTATTTATTCACAGCCGATGCAAAAGAGTTACATGTTTGCACCTGTTACTGTCCTTCACCCCCCCATGAACCATGGACCTTGCCGTTGGTGGGGAGGCTTGCGTGCCTCAGCGATACAGATGGCCGTACCGTAGGTGCAACCACAACGGAGGGGTATCTGTTGAGAGGCCAGACAAACATGTGGTTCCTGAAGAGGGGCAGCAGCCTTTTCAGCAGTTGCAGGGGCAACAGTCTGGATGATTGACTGATCTGGCCTTGTAACATTAACCAAAACGGCCTTGCTGTGCTGGTACTGCGAACGGCTGAAAGCAAGGGGAAACTACAGCCGTAATTTTTCCCGAGGACATGCAGCTCTACTGTATGATTAAATGATGATGGCGTCCTCTTGGGTAAAATATTCCGGAGGTAAAATAGTCCCCCATTCGGATCTCCGGGCGGGGACTACTCAAGAGGACGTCGTTATCAGGAGAAAGAAAACTGGCGTTCTACGGATCGGAGCGTGGAATGTCAGATCCCTTAATCGGGCAGGTAGGTTAGAAAATTTGAAAAGGGAAATGGATAGGTTAAAGTTAGATATAGTGGGAATTAGTGAAGTTCGGTGGCAGGAGGAACAAGACTTTTGGTCAGGTGATTACAGGGTTATAAATACAAAATCAAATAGGGGTAATGCAGGAGTAGGTTTAATAATGAATAAAAAAAATAGGAGTGCGGGTTAGCTACTACAAACAGCATAGTGAACGCATTATTGTGGCCAAGATAGACACAAAGCCCATGCCTACTACAGTAGTACAAGTTTATATGCCAACTAGCTCTGCAGATGATGAAGAAATAGATGAAATGTATGACGAGATAAAAGAAATTATTCAGGTAGTGAAGGGAGACGAAAATTTAATAGTCATGGGTGACTGGAATTCGTCAGTAGGAAAAGGGAGAGAAGGAAACATAGTAGGTGAATATGGATTGGGGGGAAGGAATGAAAGAGGAAGCCGCCTTGTAGAATTTTGCACAGAGCATAATTTAATCATAGCTAACACTTGGTTCAAGAATCATGAAAGGAGGCTGTATACATGGAAGAAGCCTGGAGATACTGACAGGTTTCAGATAGATTATATAATGGTAAGACAGAGATTTAGGAACCAGGTTTTAAATTGTAAGACATTTCCTGGGGCAGATGTGGATTCTGACCACAATCTATTGGTTATGAACTGCAGATTGAAACTGAAGAAACTGCAAAAAGGTGGGAATTTAAGGAGATGGGATCTCGATAAACTGAAAGAACCAGAGGTTGTAGAGAGTTTCAGGGAGAGGATAAGGGAACAATTGACAGGAATGGGGGAAAGAAATACAGTAGAAGAAGAATGGGTAGCTCTGAGGGATGAAGTGGTGAAGGCAGCAGACGATCAAGTAGGTAAAAAGACGAGGGCTAATAGAAATCCTTGGGTAACAGAAGAAATATTGAATTTAATTGATGAAAGGAGAAAATATAAAAATGCAGTAAATGAAGCAGGCAAAAAGGAATACAAACGTCTCAAAAATGAAATCGACAGGAAGTGCAAAATGGCTAAGCAGGAATGGCTAGAGGACAAATGTAAGGATGTAGAGGCTTGTCTCACTAGGGGTAAGATAGATACTGCCTACAGGAAAATTAAAGAGACCTTTGGAGAGAAGAGAACCACTTGTATGAATATCAAGAGCTCAGATGGCAACCCAGTTCTAAGCAAAGAAGGGAAGGCAGAAAGGTGGAAGGAGTATATAGAGGGTTTATACAAGGGAGATGTACTTGAGGACAATATTATGGAAATGGAAGAGGATGTAGATGAAGACGAAATGGGAGATAAGATACTGCGTGAAGAGTTTGACAGAGCACTGAAAGACCTTAGTCGAAACAAGGCACCGGGAGTAGACAACATTCCATTAGAACTACTGATGGCCTCGGGAGAGCCAGTCCTGACAAAACTCTACCATCTGGTGAGCACGATGTATGAGACAGGCGAAATACCCTCAGACTTCAAGAAGAATATAATAATTCCAATCCCAAAGAAAGCAGGTGTTGACAGATGTGAAAATTACCGAACTATCAGTTTAATAAGTCACAGCTGCAAAATACTAATGCGAATTCTTTACAGACGAATGGAAAAACTGGTAGAAGCCGACCTCGGGGAAGATCAGTTTGGATTCCGTAGAAATGTTGGAACACGTGAGGCAATACTGACCTTACGACTTATCTTGGAAGAAAGATTAAGAAAAGGCAAACCTACGTTTCTAGCATTTGTAGACTTAGAGAAAGCTTTTGACAATGTTGACTGGAATACTCTCTTTCAAATTCTGAAGGTGGCAGGGGTAAAATACAAGGAGCGAAAGGCTATTTACAATTTGTACAGAAACCAGATGGCAGTTATAAGAGTCGAGGGGCATGAAAGGGAAGCAGTGGTTGGGAAAGGAGTGAGACAGGGTTGTAGCCTCTCCCCGATGTTATTCAATCTGTATATTGAGCAAGCAGTAAAGGAAACAAAAGAAAAATTCGGAGTAGGTGTTAAAATTCATGGAGAAGAAGTAAAAACTTTGAGGTTCGCCGATGACATTGTAATTCTGTCAGAGACAGCAAAGGACTTGGAAGAGCAGTTGAACGGAATGGACGGTGTCTTGAAAGGAGGATATAGGATGAACATCAACAAAAGCAAAACGAGGATAATGGAATGTAGTCAAATTAAGTCGGGTGATGCTGAGGGAATTAGATTAGGAAATGAGACACTTAAAGTAGTAAAGGAGTTTTGCTATTTAGGGAGTAAAATAACCGATGATGGTCGAAGTAGAGAGGATATAAAATGTAGACTGGCAATGGCAAGGAAAGCGTTTCTGAAGAAGAGAAATTTGTTAACATCGAGTATAGATTTAGGTGTCAGGAAGTCGTTTCTGAAAGTATTTGTATGGAGTGTAGCCATGTATGGAAGTGAGACATGGACGATAACTAGTTTGGACAAGAAGAGAATAGAAGCTTTCGAAATGTGGTGCTACAGAAGAATGCTGAAGTTAAGGTGGGTAGATCACGTAACTAATGAGGAGGTATTGAATAGGATTGGGGAGAAGAGAAGTTTGTGGCACAACTTGACTAGAAGAAGGGATCGGTTGGTAGGACATGTTTTGAGGCATCAAGGGATCACAAATTTAGCATTGGAGGGCAGCGTGGAGGGTAAAAATCGTAGAGGGAGACCAAGAGATGAATACACTAAGCAGATTCAGAAGGATGTAGGTTGCAGTAGGTACTGGGAGATGAAGAAGCTTGCACAGGATAGAGTAGCATGGAGAGCTGCATCAAACCAGTCTCAGGACTGAAGACCACAACAACAACACTGTCCTTCAAAGTATTCACCAGCGTTGTGTAGAACCCGTTGCCAGCGATGTGGAAGGCGTGGTATACCGTTAGCAGAGCCTGTTCTGTCGACGGTGCTAATGGAACGGTCTACTGCCTGTCGAATCTCTGGAACAGTTCTGAAGCGAATGGCACGTAGTGGTTCCTTCCTTTTCGGAATCAAATCAGTGTCACAAGGACTTAAGTCTGGGGAGCATGGTGGATAGTACAGTTCGTCCCAGTCCCATCGACCGAACAGAGCAGCCACAGCATGCGCTGTATGCGCCCGCGCATTGTCGTGGAAAATGATGGGTGGGTTGCGCAGAAAGAGTCGCCGTTTCTTTCGAGAAGAGGGTGTAGGTGATGCTCCAGAGCCCCAGTATGGTGAAAGTTATGGTGATTCTCGTGTACGACTGTGATGGTGTTATCTTGACGCATTACATTCCACCACAGCACACCGTCAATGCACAGTATTAATGTTCGCTTTTGGAGCATCACCGGTTGTTGATAGAGAATTTGAACGATAACGAGAAGTAGGGCAAGACAAGTAGACTGGAAGCGGGAAAATAAAGCGTACGTTATGGAGGAAGAGCGCAATGAAACGGTGGAGGCACAGTTTGAACGTAGGGAGGCGTTGCTGTTGAACGGTGTTAGCAACAACGACGTCATGCAACAAGGAAATCAGGGAGACGAATGCGATATGGCTTTTCTTGAGGGGACAGACAGTGTCAGATCGCGTATGATAGAAGAGGTGAGCGTACCACAACATATCGAAGCAGAGCTGATTATTAGAAATCTGGACAGAGAAGACAGGGCGGTATCAGAACGCAATGATGCGGAAACAGCACCGCAGAAATCCAGTATGAGTTTCGTCCATCACTATACTGAGGAAAAGGAAGAGGACTTCAATCTGGTGGTATTTTTAATGGGAATGGAGAAGAAACTTGATGGAATAAAAACAATGGAAGAGAAGATTAACGAGACGAGGACGGACGTAAAAAATATCGCTGCTCAGGTAAATGAGATGCGAGAGGAACACAAGTCATGGGCAAACACTAGGAAAACCTACGTAAAGTAAACACCAAAACAATGATAGGCTTAAAGATTGCACATGATGCAAAGAAGACGACAGAGAGCGCCAAGACAGTAGCAAATTTCGGAAGACGTGTAACAGCTGAAGCATCGAAAGCGAGTAAACGCACAAAACAGCAAGGACGAGAGTTAGTGATCAATTTGAACATGTAGGTCGAAAGCGTGGAAAAACTGCAAAATGACCCGTAGCAGCGCATCGACACGAAAATACGTGAAGCTATGGATCTTCATGCGACAGCTGCCATGGACAAACTAGAATCTGAGCTGCGTAAATTAGGGACTGGTTCGTAAGTAACAACTGCAACTCCAGTGAGCGAGACTGAACAGGTCCGGACTCTCCTTTCCTTCAAATCTCAACAGGAAGCTATCAACACGCGTATGGAGTAGAAATTGGGGCAGGCGCTAAGGAAACAATTTCAAATGCGGCCAAGCGCGGACGGAATTGAACCAGAAACAAATTCCGACGGGACGGATAACTGCATACAGTTACCAGCGAGGAGAGGACATGGTGCGATAAACGTCGCGTTTTCTCGAAGCCGAGGAGACAGCACAAATGAGGGAATGTCGAACGAGGACATCCAAAGAACTGATATTTTCCGTAGGGCGGAAGTTGTCGATGAAACTCCATTTGATTTTCAACACTTCTTACAAGTCCGAAAATTCGAAATTTTCCGAGATGAGGGTAATTTTACTAAATGGTTCAAATGGCTCTGAGCACTATGGGACTTAACATCTGAGGTCAGCAGTCCCCTAGAACTTTGAACTACTTAAAACTAACTAACCTAAGGACATCACACACATCCATGCCCGAGGCAGGATTCGAACCTGCGACCGTAGCGGTCACGCGGTTCCAGACTGAAGCGCCTAGAACCGATCGGCCACAGCCGCCGGCGGTAATTTTACTCACCCACGCACTTGGATAACACAATTTGACCTCTCTTTACCTCCAAATTCGCCTTTAAAATAAAAATTAGGCTTTCTTTGCGGTCACTTGAGGAGAAAATGCGCAGAAGTTACCAGGAGTTCAAGGACAGCTTCCTAAATATCTACTGGTCCACGGAGATACAAGAGGGCATGATATACGAGATTCCGAGAGTCCGGGCTACAAAAGCCCAGTCAACTTCCTTGATGCAATAATTGACAAGAACCAGTATCTTGACATGCCATGCTCTACCGGTGAAATCATACGTCACTGTTACACCAAATTTCCGTCAGAATATCAACAAGTATTAGCTGGCAGGTGTAATGTGGAGCTCAGTACTTTCCGTAACACTCTTTACGAATTAGAGCACGCTTTCCGAGCAGAGAATATCAGAGAACACAGAGGAAAGTCTGACAGATACGTCGCAGGCCCTATGTAGCGTCCACAATACAACCATTACAATAATAGGCACCGGAATGTACGGAATGGAACGCTTCACGGAAACCATTCACGGTCGGGAAATTTCGAGAGCAATGAAGTTGAACAACGGAGAGACTGGAATGGGAACAGCAATAGTTATGTAATTCGCAACAGAGGCTGGAATGGAAGGAGGTATGAAGGCTACGGACCACAAAACAACGGATGGCAAAACCATGGATCCGGTTTCAATGACAATAGTAGATGGGCGCATATGAAAAATGGAGGAAACGGAAGTGGAAGTCAGGCTGAGGAAACTGAGATTCGGGGACCGAACACAGGACGAGGGGCGCGAGGAAATGATAACCAACGTCAATGACTAGTTGAATAGGCAGAAGAGGCACAAAACGCATCTGCAACTGAACTCGGACCCAGTCTCATCAATGTTATTACATACGACGATATTGAATAAACGTTGCTGGAAGAAAGAGCGGGTTTCATTCATAATGATGTGCATCCAACTGTTATGGTAACCACGGGAGGAAAGGAAGTTATAGCAAGCCTGGATAGTGGTAGTGAGATTTCGGCCATCGCGGAAAAGAATTATAGACAATGAAAGGGACTACAAGACAGGGCGGAACTACCAGTGAGGAGACTAAGAATAAAAGGAGCAATAGTAGGGAAGGTAACTGAAGTGAACATGCAGACAAGGCTAGAGATACTTTGTCAAAGTCACCTGCTGGCGGGGAAACTTCCTGTTCGTGCCAAAACTGACAACTGAGTTAATTGGTTCAAATGGCTCTGAGCACTATGGGACTCAACTGCTGTGGTCATAAGTCCCCTAGAACTTAGAACTACTTAAACCTAACTAACCTAAGGACAGCACACAACACCCAGCCATCACGAGGCAGAGAAAATCCCTGACCCCGCCGGGAATCGAACCCGGGACCCCGGGCGTGGGAAGCGAGAACGCTACCGCACGACCACGAGATGCGGGCACTGAGTTAATTATCGGAACCGATTTTCTAAGCGAGTACAATGCAGTACTGGATCTAGGACGTGGTACAGCGACACTTAATAAGAATAAAAGCATCATGCTTCGTTTCATTGATCGGGCGATACGGACGGAAGTCCCGGCGAGATGCCTTAAGGTCTGTATAGATTCAGAAGACTGGAATTTACGAAAGTCGAAATAAGTGGCAAGAGATGAAAGGAATTGCCACTATGACCCAGAGGACATCGAGGGCGAGATCTGCCATGCGATACAAAAGAGGGTTTGTGGTATTGACAATATTTCCGAAGAGTAGAGGGCAGTACTACAAACTGTGCTACTGTACAACATTGAAGTGTTCCTACCTAAGACCGGAGCCAGCAGCAATTTCCAGTATGCGTTCCGTGTCAAAGAACATCAGAAGTTCTTCGTCCCACCTTATTCCATTCCCATCTCATACAGAGAGAAAGTCTGGAAAGAAGCACGGAGGGTGCTGCATGAAGGGATAATTGAGACTGGTGTATCCACATACAATAACCCATTGCGGGTAGTTGAAAAGAAGGATGGGTCGATACGTCTGGCGCCTGATTCGAGGCAAATCAACACGATAATCTTGGTGGATACAGTCCGTCTGGAGAAGCTAGAAGATCTCTTGCAAATATTTTATGGTGTCAAAGTGTTTTCGTCCATTGACCTCTGTTAAAGTTTCTGGCAAATTGAATTACACTCTTCGTGTCGTCAATACACGGCATTCCTAGCTGAAGGACACTGCTATCAGATCCAGCGATTGCCCTTTGGTCTCAATATTTCGTCCGCAGCATTCATTAGGGGGGTGAACGGAATTTTGTCGGAAAGTCTGAAGAACGACATCACGTCCTATGTCGATAATATCCTCATCCACAACAAGGTCCTAGGCAAACTACTAGGAACACTAAGGCAACATGGTGTCACAATTAATTTGGAAAAAAATTGTTTCGGAACGACGAAAGTGGATTTTCTTGGGCACATGATTTCGGCAGAAGGGATTGCACCTAATCAGGAAAAACTCGAAGCTACAGCCTAATTCCCGAGACCACAGACCAGGAAGGACCTCAGAGGGTTCCTGGGCGTCGTGAATTTTTATAAGAAGTTCATTAGAACGAAGGAGAATGGCACACAAAGACTTTGTACCTTAACAGGTTCAAATCAAATGGCTCTGAGCACTATGGGACTTAACAGCTGAGGTCATCAGTCCCCTAGAACTTAGAACTACTTAAACCTAACTAACCTAAGGACATCACACATATCCATGCCCGAGGCAGGATACGAACCTGCGACCATAGCGGTCGCGCGGTTCCAGATTGAAACGCCTAGAACCGCTCGGCCACATCGGCCGGCCCTTAACAGGAAAAAAGACACAGTCGATAAGGGACGAGGCAGTGGATCACGAATTCAATTCGCTTAAACAAGCCCTTTTGGAGGCACCTATCCTAGCTCACCCTGACTTAACAGCGGATTTTTGCATGTGGACTGATGCAGCGAAAACAGGTCTTGGCGTAGTAATAATATTCCAACAAATTATGGAAGATGGGACATTAGTAAACAAGACCATAGCATTTGCGAGCCGGTTCCTTACAAAGTTCGGAAGGAATTAATCAGTATCTGCGTTGGAGGCATTGGCTATAGTGTGGGCTTTCAAAAAATTGAAATATTTCCTACTTGGACACAAGATCCATATCTTTACAGACCACAGAGCATTGGAATCTTTGCTGCCGGCAAAATTGGGACACGATAGCAATTTGACTTCAGCATCACACATGTCCCGGGAAAAACAAATGTAATTGCGGATGCACTTTCACGTTCACCGATTGGGAGACCAGATGCAAAGGGAGAAATGAGGAGGATAGTCACTTTAGTCTGTTCTATTTGCGGGGAGTCGCTTTCGAGAACTTCATGACTGCATCAGTACGGTATATAAGAAGAGAGCAGGATAAAGATCCGGAATTGAAGCAGCTGAAAGAAAGTTGGAAGGACCGCCAGGAAGTCGAATTACGAATGTTCTACCTCCTAAGGAAGGGGATCTTATTCCACCTACGAAACGCAAACAGCACGATGTGGAACCTTTGTATACCAGACGAGTTAGTTAATAAGTTAATCTGGTACACACACTTAAGTTATTGTCACTTAGGACCACGGAAATGCTCCCTTAAATTGAAGGACCTGTGTCTTTTTTTTTTTTTAATGGAATGAGGCATAATGAAAGTTCTATCAGTATGCAAGGCCTGTCAGAAGGCAAAACCAGACCGCCAGACAATGAAGGCACCCCTCTATCCAATCGTTCCAAACAAACTGCGACACATGGCGGCCGCGAACTTAATGGGACCGCTCCCGGTCACTCAACGTGGTTTTCGATGCATTTTAGTAGTCGTTGAATTAACATCGAAGTTTGCTATATTTACTCCGTTACGACGAGCCACGGCAGTCACTGTTAGCAAAGCGTTAACGAAAGACTTCCTACCGTAAGTAGAAAGAGTGGACAAAATTATTACAGATAACGAGGCTCAGTTCAGGTCAAAACGATGGAAGGACACTCTGGAGAGATTTAGGATGGGACACATTTACATATCGGAACATCACCCGAGTTCGAACCCCACCGACGATCGATGAAGGACCTGGGGAATCTGTGTCGTATCTACTGTCATCGACAGCACAGCACATGGGACGTGATGTTGCGGGATTTCCAAAATGTCGTGAATGAATTTCCACATGGTTCAACTCTCTTGGCACCGATAACTGTGTTGAAGAACAGAGACCCACCAGAGAAAGTACGGGAGCTAGTGGAATTTCCTCGCCGGAAACAGATTCCGCAGCGAGAGATAATCGGGATGACGTTGGAAACAATTCGGGAAGCTGGAAGGAGAAGGAAGGAGAGAGAAGATAAGAAGGCTCGGGTCCGGGAATTTCGCGTTGGACAGAAGGTTCTCGTCAAATCGTTTAGGCTCTCGAACAAACAGAATAAACAGTGCCAGAAGTTCTTCAACCTGTATGACGGACCGCTTTGGATACACAGTGTCGCGCACGAGAATGCGTATGAGCTGGAATTCCTGAGATCTGGACGATCGGCAGGAATACTTCACATATCGCCCATTAAAACCTTCATTGAATAAAACTAGAGGTCACAGTAGCAGCAGTTACAGCAGGAGGAAGGAGAGGAGAAGAAAATACAAGGGGAGACATACGATTGCAATTTCTTATTCTGAACAAGCCACGGATAGTTTAATGGTCGGTGACTGCCGAACATAAGCATAGTAGCATAAGTTTTGTTTAGCCATAATAGTGTTACAGATAACAAACATTTCTTTAGGTTCTTTTCTGATTCACCATTTTAATTAGCATAGCAACATCTCCCATTACTGCTAGTCACAAGAGTTAGGTATTATTAGAATTTCACTGTACAAGTATTTCCTCGTAACATGTATCAAGTTTTTAGATATACTGTTGGTCATCCCAGAGCTGACTAATTACAATTGTTGAGAGTAGAAATGTGCCTATTTCATGACGGAAACTTCGTTTTTTAGTTGAGTCCTATTTCGCATGAGTTAATATGTTCTCATAACAGTTTTGCAGTTTGCACGGAATGACAGAATCAGGTGTCACAACAACGATAGAATCTTTATATCTTGGAGTCTGAAGCAAGTACACGAGTACTGGGGATGGAATTCTTCTTGTAACATCTTGGAGTTCAGCTACAGTCGTATTTTTTCTGTTTATTGTGTGTGTATTGCAGTAAACGCCCTTGTACGATCCGGTACTTAATTCGTAGTATAGTGTGTGAGACGGGCGTCGTTGAGATTAGTTTGCGAGATCCATGGAGGTATTTTGGAGGATTGTCGTGTATTGTCCACGCGAGAGGCGTGCTGACTTTCTTGTGTGTTTCGCCGTGGTTTGCGACCATTGTCCAGTGCAGTGTGTGTTCGCTGTGGGCTGATTATTGTCATCGCCCGTGGCGCGATGTATTTGTTGTGTTGCCGGCTGCGGTGGTCTCGCGGTTCTACACGCTCAGTCCGGAGCCGCGCGACTGCTACGGTCGCAGGTTCGAATCCTGCCTCGGGCATGGATGTGTGTGATGTCCTTAGGTTAGTTAGGTTTAAGTAGTTCTAAGTTCTAGGGGACTGATGACCAAAGATGTTAAGTCCCATAGTGCTCAGAGCCATTTTTTTTATTTGTGGTGTGTTTTTGTTTATGGATGTCGACTTTGGTGCGATGTTTCTCGCGAATTGGAGATTTTAATCGAGTGTGGTTACACAGATGAGCTATCGTGTCTTATGCAATTGTTCTTCACTGCGATTGTTCACTTGTGGTTTTCGCATGTGGTTTTCCGCACTATTGTGCGATGATGTTCGTGTGTGCTTTCGTGAGTAGTTCGCGAGCGTCTGAGTGGTAGATCTTGGGCGATAGTTTGTACTTGTGGCGTGAGCACGGAATGTGAGAGTCTCTTGGGTATGTTTTTGCAGAGTGAGCGAGGCACATCATCAATTTATGAGAAAGAGAAGAACGGAATAAATGTATCTTTGCAGTCAAATGTCGATAATACCTTGCGCCTTTTTATGTTTGTTTCAGGAGCTGGCGTGGAAAATTTGTACACCAACATGAAAAGATTTTGAGTCAGTTTCAGCAAAATGAGAATTTCGCAGCGGTTGTTTTGGCACATAGGGCAGAGAGCAGACTGGTGACGTTAGCACTCATCGAGATTCACACCAAACACCAGCGTTAGTGCCACCATATAGTAGTTGGGTTGCATGAATAAGCAGTAGACTTAGATGGAATGAGAATGACTGAACTGAATGTGTAGTCTAAGCCGGCTTAGTACTTTGAGTATATGAAACGTTGTGAGAAATTAACACTACAGTATACATTACAACACCTCACCACTGCTTAAGATTATAAAGTTTTAGACACAGAAAAATTGATCATTTAAAATTATTGGTAATAAAATCAAATAAGAATTATAGAATAGAATAAAATTTTATTTTTGTTGAAAGAGTGCTGTAAACCGTTTTTCTATATTCGTGGAGTAATCGTATAAAGCAATCCTTTACAATTTCACTATAATTTTATCTGTATTTATGCTGTAAACATATTCGTAAAAACACAGCACTAAGTCTCCATGTAAGCATTGTGGTGACTATGGGAGCTGAGTTGATGGCGACATATCAGGCAGTTGGAGAGGTCGCTCGCTGACACCAGAGCAGGCGTAGCAGCTGAGCAGATGGGGTGGCAAAGACTGAAGCGGCAGTTAAGGTCGTCCACCAGCCCTGTGAGGGGAAGGGGGGGGGGTGACACAGCAGGTGGAGGTGACCCACTTAGCGACACAGGCCAGCTGGTCGGCATGACGTCATCTGGCTTCGTGAATACATGAATAGAGGCAGGTGCAGGTGAACCTTCTCGCCACGAGTTGTCAACAAAGAGTTGGTGCCCTGCCGCCACACGAGCACTTTCGGAGCTGCTTCCCACTCCAAGGTTCGGAGGGTCCTACCACTGAATGGAAGCGTGAGCACAGGCCACCGGGACTCAGCTGTCTACGGAGCACTGAATGGAGGTACTTATGTGTCTGGAGACACGTATTGATGCAGTCGACGAGAGGTGATTCACCTCAAACCTGTGTCCATATGCTGCATGGGTCATCCCATGAACATTTTCGACAGCGGCAACGCATTTCTGACCACCACGTCATCCAAGATGGTCAGTAATCGAGACGCCACTGAATGCTGCCACAGACAAGGTCCTGCCACACCGAAGGTGCTGCCTGTACTGTACATACCGAGAAAGAGGGGTAACCCATTTTGGCAAACTCATCCCGCATAGCTGCCACATCTAACCTGTTGCAAGACATGTGTAATGGTGAGCTTAATCATGTGACAATTGTAAATTTAAAAAAAAATCTGACTCCCTAATGACCTTTCAGAAGGGAGCTGTAGAAGGAATTTGTTGTTTTCATTTAAGTTTGTTTTATATGTGCCTTGCTGATTTCATTTTCTTACAAGATTACATGTATTTTCTGTGTTTTCTTATTAAGTTTTATTTTCTCTCAATGAACTCATGTATTATTTTTCGTTTTGTGTAAAGATTCACTTGTTTTATGTCACTTATATGTTGTTGAGTTATGTTGGCACATCTTTGTACTAAAGCAACAGATTGGCACATGCTAAAGAAATAATCAGAACAGATGACACATGCAAAATGGAAACTAGGAATCTTTTATATTGGGTGAATGTGAGAATGTTTGTGATCGATATTCAGTTAAGGAATGAATGCGGCTATTTGTATAATTGATCAGAGGTAATAATTTTCCATGGAGCAGAGAATCTTCAAGACAAAATCATTATATTCTGGTTAGGGAAATATCATTCTCTGGCCCCAATTTCTGGATGAATGAGTAGATAAATGTCTGCATGACACTGTAACCGTTTAGTAATTGTCATTTAAGTCTGGGTCTTCAAGAATATGACCCGATGATATGCCCATCACATTTTTATTACTCACTTTAATTTTGGAGGCAAGCAGCAGAGAGTGTATGGATTACTTCTGGTTGAATGTGGTAAAGACAGGGTATAACACTGTGCTGGGGTTTATGGTGAACAAAGATTGATTCATGTTTATTTTTTTGATAATGACCCAACTAAAGTGTCACAATTTATTCTGATCCATGTCACACTAACCTTTTAAAGTGTGACACTCGCTAAGAATAAATTTGAGAGGAACGAGGAGGTTGTGAGAGATTGCAGGGCACTCTCATTTCTAATACGGTATTATGCAGCGAAACGTTCTTGGGGACATTGATCTTTATTACTTGTTGCTATACCTGGATACGATCTGACTTCATACATCATGATGAAATGGTGGGCAGTAGATAACGCTCTTGCTTGTGTGCTCTAGTGAAGGAATAGTGGTAAGCTTTACCTCCATTCAAAGGAATAGGGTGTCGATTTAAATGACTACAGTAAAAGCGTACGGCAGCTGAGGGCCAAGGGGAGCGTTTCTTCTGTGGCACATTCGCAGACCGCCAAGTTCAGCGGTCTCATTGTGCAGACATGTGGGATGGCGCCAGTCGGTTGGTGTCTGTGTCCAGGTAGGCTGATTAGCGCCAAGAACTTTCTGCTGCAATGCACAGAGCATTGAGGACTGGCAATAAAGAAGAGGATGGGCCAGATTGCCGAGTTCCCCAGTCTCATTGTCCCGACACGTTTGATTGCGCCGGTTGGTAGGTGGCCACGTCCAGGTAGGCTGACTAGCTGCCGCTGCAATGGGCAGAGCATTGAAAACCGACAATAAAGCAGAGGATCGGCCCTTGTTAGGCAGGAAGCTGATGAGACCACTGTGAGCTTTCTGCGAATTTCCGTGGGACAGGTCACTGGCGCGTTTATGGCCATTCGTTGGAAAGTTTGGGATGGACCAAACAGGGGAGATACCGATCTTTTTACGGAGGGCTGTGTTTCCATCTAGGTCATGTTTTTTACTGAAAGACACAGTGTAAACGTGTGGGAAAGAGGCCGTGAAGCTGAATCTTTTTTTTTCTTTTCTTCCAATTAACTCTAAAGTCTCTGATTGGTCAAATCTGTGCATGCAGAGCAAGGGGCAGTCCCCATCGAATGCGGCGCTCCAGCTCGTGATTTGCTTGTGCTAAAGTGGGAGTAGTCTAAGATGTAAATGTGCTTTGCTACCGAGATGTCGAGGAAAGCTGAGAGAAAGAGAGCAGGACACTCTTGTACGGGCGCTTCGCTAGTAAAAATGTGCAGGTCTTTACCTATATGGTGAGACTTGTGTCTTTTCCTAGTGTGCCCCTTAGAGCCAGTGCCAGTCACCATCTGATTCTTCAGAGGTGTTGCTTCGAGCATCACACACACAACGAGTGATGCGTGGGTGTACTTACTTGTTTTGAGTTGGCCGTCGAAACATTTGACATATTACGTCACCCATAGTCGTGGCACGGAGTCAGATTGGTTTGGAAGACCAGCAAACCGGTCCACCTGCAAACTGGAATCCATCGGGGTTATAGAGCCTCATAGGGAAATATCTCAGTTCCTAATTAGAGGAACGCGAGACCGCATACTTGCATTTTTCGGGCACGCGCCGTTAATAGCAAATTGCTGCCGTCCATGACTTCAGTCGCCGAACGCATCGTGGTGTGCCGCCCCGACCACTATGAGAGTAAAGTATTCGCTGCTGCGGCGGAGGGCTCCAATATATGCCTCTCAGCACCCTGTTCTTTGGAACCATATTTTTCTTTATGGAATAGTAGAGTATACATGGTCGACTGTGGCGTAGTTTTTGCGCCATACCCCTGATTCACGTGTATGAAGTCGTATGAAGAGATTAGTGTTCTGGTTAGTATCGTGTGTCGATTCGCAGCTGATCACTTTGCGAGGTGCCGGGGCTAGCAGTGTATTTATCACTAAATTTTACTAGAATCCACATATGTAAATCATGCTCTAAGCCCCCCCTATTCTAACTCCGACTTTTGCTGTTGCACAAGGATAAAAAAAATACGCGAACTGACTCTAATCAACCCTGCCAGTGGAGTAGAACAGAGTTTGGCACCTGCAATAATTTAATTTGATAAATAAGTTAAATAAACAAAGGTTTCATTAACATAGGGAGGAATGATGGGGTTGCTCTATCGATTAACAGAATGAAAGTTCTGTCCAAAATAACAATATGATTTATTAAGATTAAACACAGAATAGTAAAAGAAATACAGGAAATATTTATAAAACATCAAATTGGCTAAATTGGAGATTCATACAAACACTATAAAGGTGAAGTTGTCCCTAACTTAGATCGTGAGGTTTAAGACGAAGTGGTATGTGGAGCCAATTCCTTGCCACTCAAATCTCAAGAGAGACACACAGCTAACCCAACAGTAATTGCTGCTACTCAAGACAGAACAGAGTTAGAAAAAGACGAACAGGCGCGCTCTGCTGAGCTCTGATTATCACCTAGGAAAATCCCTATCTGCCGGTGCTGCGGACATACATTACCAAAACTGCCTTATCAACTGCTAGAACACGATCTGGCGTACCGCAGGCGAGGGCTGGTTGCTTCGACGTCCTCGACCGAAAGGCGACTGCCGACACCCACAAGAGCACCCGTACAGGCCGAACACAGAACATTTCCGCCCCCACGACAGTGGCCGAGGTTAAACGTTCCAATCAGCAACTCGAAAACCGGCGGAAATTCCACTCCATTGCCGGAGCACTACCATTCCACCAATGGAGATTCTTGGCGCCAATTTCTGTGCTGATTTTGCTACGTCACGGCGCTATGCTCTGAGCAAACCAATCACCGTTACTATTTTGCAGAAAGTGCGGGAATTTTCCCGCCACAACTGCCAGGGTACACAAGTCATTCCCACGCCTCGCTGGTAGCCCGCCAGAAAGTGTTTTCGCTAAGTTTCTCCGAAGTAACGGAACCTCTAGCCCAGCCGCTACTTCACACCCCAGCGGGCGTGTCTCTTGACAATGTCGGCGTCTGCAAAGCATTCACTCGACTGCCTCACACACGTCGGCTTAACCCGCCTGTCACCGGACCACCCGGGTGACGAGAGACGCTGCGTGGGAAGTCCGCGTGTGAAGGAATAGCAGCCCTCCACCACATGCAAATAGAGAGGAGAGTCGTAAGATAGAAATATGAGAGGGGGCTCATGCCACCTCTCATAGCCCCTACGCCATTTTAGATTGTAATTGGTGAGCGGTTGGCTCACTTAGGAGCAAGGTAGTGAGTCAATCGCCCAAGAACAATCTCGCAACTGGCTCCACATGCCGCACTCTATAAAGAAAATCACTGCAACTGAAAAATGCAGCTCATAGAGGGAGGATTATTTATGATGTAGCCAACTTCACCTTCTTAATATGGAACACTAACACTCACATCACACATCCATACCGAGGGAGCCCCTTCCAAACACCGATTACGCAGACATTCACGCTCTAAATATGGCCCGGGCATCTGAGCCAAATATGGAGCAGTTTATTCTTTACAATCAGAGTTGGAGTGCTCCGCAATTAAATGCCCAAGATGTTACAACAATTTTAATCATTAAACTAACCTCAACTCACTCACACATGATACTATTTAAGTTAACAATCTCTTTGTGAGCTGTCAGAATCTAATTACAACCTCCGATTCATTCTGTCTCCCTGCAGCAAGAATAACCTTTACAAAATGTTCCCTGAACTGATGGTCCATTCACAATGACAGTGGTGGTATCTGCTTCAGTTTATGGGGACTTCAGGCACACTGTTCGCATACACACAACAATAAATACAAAATACAAAAAAAACATGGTGTGGAGAACAATACAGTAATTTGTAATAAGAATTACAGTGTAAAACACAAACACATACAAGGTATAACATACATTACAAAACCAACACTAGAGAAAGGAATTTAAGAAAGAAAAAAAAAAAAGGTTCATGGGGCATCAAATTGTGCATGCACATTGCACAAAGTTCACGACTGTGCTGAGAATGAGGCACTAAATCACATTGTTAGAAATATCCGTAGCACTTCACTAATTACACAGTACTGACATCACATAAGGCTAAACGTCGGGTGTTGTTGCTACGTTGTGGCAACAGCAATAGGGAGTTCTGGAGTGTCTTCAGTACGCAGTTGAGATTGTAGTCAGACCCACGCATATGATCACGGCAGTACGGTAGGAAGGCACAGTGATAGGCTCTCCTCACGTCGATTAATTGTCTCTGAGGTCTATTTGTTGGGATACATCACTAGCCTAGGTCTCTTCTCTCGCTGGACAGTACTTTACGTTTCCCAATATTGCAGTTCGACGAGGGATGATGGCACGTGGAGTGACTCCACAAGTGTGTGAGGTCATCCATACAGGATCGAACTAGGAGCGACTATTGTTAAAACTGCTCTCTAATAGAGAGGAGAAGTAAGTAATGAGACCATACATTTGTTAGTGTGGCACGATACTGCTTTGTGTATGCAGATCGGCCAATGCTAGTGAGTTGTAAAAACCCAAACAGATGAGTATATAGCATCCCTTTCTGTCCTGAGGCACATGAGGCGCAGGTTCTGACACGATATGTGATCTTCTTCGTGTACTCACGACAACGTGGTCTGCCGCAGGGAATCCCTCCAAACGGCTGCCGCGTCCGGAGAGCTAGCAGGCTGTCGCGTGTGGGTCGCGTGTCAGTGTCAACGGCCAGCCTCACTTTCGCTTGTGGCCTGGCGAGGGTCCCGCGTAATCCCTCAGGTAGGCGGCCGGGTGACTGTCAGCCTGTAGGACCGGATGCGCTCGCCCTTCACGTCAGTTGGGGTGCTGACGCTCTTTTCTTGCAGGTAGCCGTAGACCTCTTGTTCCCGCTCCGGCCGGCCTCCGCATTGCCACGATCCTCGTCATCTGCACAATTCTTACAAAAATCTTATGCCTAACTTTTTCCCATGACCTTCTATGTTATAATAAATCTACATAATGAAACATTGATGGTCTGTCATTTCAGACACTCTTATTTTACTTTTATAGTTATTAATCTATGGCAATCATTATAACATCTAATCTAGACATGGAAATAATTTATTTTGTTATATGTGTAGAGACCGATCTCAGTATGTACATGGTGTGTGATAACTGATGCTTTGTAATGGATGAACAACTAAATGTGCGGGCCCGCACTAATATTACTATTAATTATATATATCGACAGTAGACATGCTCAAGAATTAACTACCATTTGCCAACGATCTACATTCTATGTCTTTTAATTCAATTATGTTGTTATGCAGGACTAAGTTTTACTGTGCTATAAAGAACATGCAACTTCGCTCGCCGGTCGTCCCTCCATCTCGGGTCTGTGGTTTGGTGACCTGAAAAATAGCATCTCAACAGGTGCGCGCCAAACACAACACTTGTGGTAGAAAACCCCCACAATATTAATCTAGTTATTGTTAAATCCTACAGTTTAAATTTATCCTAGTATATCGTACCTTTTTTTTTTTTTTTTTTTTTACATAATTCCTGTTACGTTGAGATGTCTCGCCGCTATTGCCGACAGTGATGTGCGCGCCGTACGACATGACCTCCGAGTTTTCATTACGCCTCACTGAAACTCCAGAGACTGGGTTAGCCATGGCTATACACGACAATAAATTTATAGTTGCAACTTCCTTCTCTATGTGATGCGGTTTTCGCGATCAAAGCACACCTTTCCAGAAGCAATGTAATATGACCAAGCCAGGGGTGGTTCCTGTTGAGGATTCAGTCGCCCAACACACGCCAGCTACACAGTATGTCACGAATATCCAAGTATAAGTCCCTGGTTATTCATCTGTGACAGTCACGAGCATTACGCTAAATCCCCAACCAGCACATTGGCATGGTAGGCTTTATGCCCGCATTTCTCTCGTCTAGGGCACCATTGGAGTCAAACGCTCACAGGATCACCCCGACTTGCAAGACAACGATGCTGGCGCAGCTCTGCAAAAAAAACTATACTGCCCATATTCATCCTCGAAATCACGCAATATACCACAATCTTGCAGTGCACTGACGCGTGCCTGCAAGCATTGGTATGAACGTTTCACGAACTGGTTGTGGCCGCTATGGAGCGTATCACGACTTCTCAGAACGCTGCTAAGAGCACGTTCTTGTATGCGCCCGTTTGTGCGACATCTCGTCACTCATCTTTATCCCTTAACATGGACACCAGATAGGAAAGGACAAAAACATTGCTCATGGAAAGGTAGTCCCTCTTATCGCAACGACAGAGGAGATCCCGAACATAGACAAAAAAAAAGGATAGCAGCAGTAAATTCTTATGCAAGACAACCCAGCGTTAATACTTTAGCAATCTTAATCTATTAATGCAACGATTATTGTTCCCCGAAGAAGGTTCATATCTTTGCCTATTCTAATATGTACACCACTTAAACTACTATTATTCCACGAACTTCTTTGTGTGAGAGAAGTGGTGGAGTCCTATGGACTAGCGTCAATCCCTTCTTAGACTCCCCCTCCTCTGACGTGCATTAGGATTTGGAGGTCTAATTTCTATCTCCCGGTTCTCCTGTTGTCCTTGATTTCGCTCTCTCCAATTACGGTCGCTTTGCCGATCGTCATTCCTCCTGTCCCAGATTGCTTGTCTAGATTGACCCTGTTCCCTGACGTTTTGATATCCGTGTCTCTGGTTTCCATAACCTTGAATAGCGTAACCTTGATTTCCGTAACCCTGGTTTCCTAACTGACCAGTGCGATTATGCGATCTGTTGTCGTCTTCCCTTGCTGGCCCGTGGTATTTGTTATTTTGCGCCTTCTTCCTGTCCTTTGCGTCTTGTTTATCGAAGACTACTTCGAGTTCGCGCAGTAGACTCTTGAATGCATCTATGTCAGATCCACACTTCCCGACAAGTGTCTGTTGATACCTAACTGGCAATTTGGAAAAGCAAAATTTAATGATTTCTCCGTTGCTATATGGACTATCTAAAAACTGATTCTTCTTGAGTAAATCATCAAAAAATTTGGTTGCGCTTCTATGCCCGGACACTTCCAGTTCAGGACAAAATATTATTTCCTCTTTAATCCTGTCTTGCGTTTCCTTTGACCAGTAGGTCCGCAGGAATGCACCAACAAATTCCTGATAAGTCCGACACGTCGCTGCCACGCCCCGAATCTTTTCTGCAGCTTGGCCTTCGATGTGTCCACACATGAATTCTAATTTGGCCTGGGTTGGCCATGACGACGGTAATGAATTTGTAAATTGCATCACCCAGCTCTTCGGATGCATCGACCCTCCATTATCTTTGAATTTCTGGAATTTTAGTATCGACAGGAAGTGATTGTGATCAAAATTCTGTCCGACCCTCGCACTGGTGTTGTCACTCGTTTCCGATACTTGCACGTCTGCTGAGTGTCCTGATCTATCTTGCTGATAACTGTGATGTGCTACGTCTGTATCACAGTGGAAGTGGCATTCAGCATTCGCTCTTCTAAGTGGGCTGCAATTATTGGAGCTATTACTCTCTGTTTCTGCGTGTGCATTGTTAGTTCCGCACTCTGTCACTGGGCTAGAGCACGGCGGGCTTTTCCTCGGAGATACAATTCTGTGTACTCCATCACTGGTATCCGAACGCGCAGTGCTCGTGTGCCCGTTTCGCTCTAGTGTTGCTATCCGACTCTCTACTTCTTTCATTCGTTTCGTGATGTTCGTAACCACAATATTACCTTGAGTCTTTAAGAATGCTAGGGATTTTGAGTGGGATTGTGTTGTACGTCGCAAGCGACCTGCGAGTTGAGAAGTTACTTTTGCGATTTTCATTGCCCCTGTTGCTGCCGTTTTGGCTAGGCCTGCTACTTTTTGTGCTACCAATGACATTTGTTTGGCTTCTCCACATTCTTTCTTTATTGTTAGTAATTCCCCACGAATTTTCCCTATATGCGAAATTATTGCCTCAGTGTCCTTCTTACGCTGTTCATCAGCTTCTTCCTTCTCCTGCTTACGTTGTTTCTCCTCTTCTTCCTTCTCCCTCTTACGCTGTTCTTCAGCTTCTTCCTTCTCCTTCTTACGTTGTTTCTCCTCTTCTTCCTTCTCCCTCTTACGCTGTTCTTCAGCTTCTTCCTTCTCCTTCTTACGTTGTTTCTCCTCTTCTTCCTTCTCCCTCTTACGCTGTTCGTCAGCTTCTTCCTTCTCCTTCTTACGTTGTTTCTCCTCTTCTTCCTTCTCCCTCTTACGCTGTTCGTCAGCTTCTTCCTTCTCCTTCTTACGTTGTTTCTCCTCTTCTTCCTTCTCCCTCTTACGCTGTTCGTCAGCTTCTTCTTTCATTGATCGTAGGAAGCTAAGTATTGGGTTTTCGTCCTCTTTTTGATCCTCTTCAAACATGGGCGATGTAACTCTGGACACTTGGGCGCTAGAGCTCTGACCTGACCGAGCTGGCCTCTGTCTGCACTCGTTCGTTTGACTATAAACTTCTGCTACCGTCTCGACCTGTGTGCCTGTCTCTGTTTCATCCTCTACTTCACTATCATAATCACGGCCGCAACGCTGCTCTGAGATCGCGTCCAAATCACCTTCCTCATCAATGACCCTGGCGTCCTGTCCTGCTAAGATGTGCCCATCTCATCTCTGAACCTATTCCCGTCAGTAAACTGCCCCTTATCCATTATGCTATCCTCTTTTGTTTTAGCTTCGCTCGATAATAATCGTGCCTTACTTCTCGTTATCATTCATGAAAAACAAATTTATCTAAAATGCACAATAAAATTAACCTACTCCATATACTCTTCGACATAGACACAAAATTTTAACAACGCTGTTGCAACGCTGTAATTACAAGCACAATTTGATGTGGTCCAGAAACCGCACACAAATCCGACAAAGTGCGATGTGGTACGGACACCACACCAACGAAACACAAAAAAAACAATGAACAAAAAATATATACACTGAAAACAAAAACTGTAATCATGCGCCGCTACTTAAAACTAAACGCGGAACTACCAGAGCAAAACTTGGGTATTAATCAATAAAAAAAATTAGAGAAAAAAAATTTGAATGTTCGTACTAAGAATACTGTTTGTTAATCAGTGATTCTCAAGAAAGATCCGAGGCTAAGGGTCGCCATATTATGCGAGGTGCCGGGGCTAGCAGTGTATTTATCACTAAATTTTACTAGAATCCACATATGTAAATCATGCTCTAAGCCCCCCCTATTCTAACTCCGACTTTTGCTGTTGCACAAGGATAAAAAAAATACGCGAACTGACTCTAATCAACCCTGCCAGTGGAGTAGAACAGAGTTTGGCACCTGCAATAATTTAATTTGATAAATAAGTTAAATAAACAAAGGTTTCATTAACATAGGGAGGAATGATGGGGTTGCTCTATCGATTAACAGAATGAAAGTTCTGTCCAAAATAACAATATGATTTATTAAGATTAAACACAGAATAGTAAAAGAAATACAGGAAATATTTATAAAACATCAAATTGGCTAAATTGGAGATTCATACAAACACTATAAAGGTGAAGTTGTCCCTAACTTAGATCGTGAGGTTTAAGACGAAGTGGTATGTGGAGCCAATTCCTTGCCACTCAAATCTCAAGAGAGACACACAGCTAACCCAACAGTAATTGCTGCTACTCAAGACAGAACAGAGTTAGAAAAAGACGAACAGGCGCGCTCTGCTGAGCTCTGATTATCACCTAGGAAAATCCCTATCTGCCGGTGCTGCGGACATACATTACCAAAACTGCCTTATCAACTGCTAGAACACGATCTGGCGTACCGCAGGCGAGGGCTGGTTGCTTCGACGTCCTCGACCGAAAGGCGACTGCCGACACCCACAAGAGCACCCGTACAGGCCGAACACAGAACATTTCCGCCCCCACGACAGTGGCCGAGGTTAAACGTTCCAATCAGCAACTCGAAAACCGGCGGAAATTCCACTCCATTGCCGGAGCACTACCATTCCACCAATGGAGATTCTTGGCGCCAATTTCTGTGCTGATTTTGCTACGTCACGGCGCTATGCTCTGAGCAAACCAATCACCGTTACTATTTTGCAGAAAGTGCGGGAATTTTCCCGCCACAACTGCCAGGGTACACAAGTCATTCCCACGCCTCGCTGGTAGCCCGCCAGAAAGTGTTTTCGCTAAGTTTCTCCGAAGTAACGGAACCTCTAGCCCAGCCGCTACTTCACACCCCAGCGGGCGTGTCTCTTGACAATGTCGGCGTCTGCAAAGCATTCACTCGACTGCCTCACACACGTCGGCTTAACCCGCCTGTCACCGGACCACCCGGGTGACGAGAGACGCTGCGTGGGAAGTCCGCGTGTGAAGGAATAGCAGCCCTCCACCGCATGCAAATAGAGAGGAGAGTCGTAAGATAGAAATATGAGAGGGGGCTCATGCCACCTCTCAACTTTGTCCACCACTGACCCCATTTTAGTGAAAGTGGTCCACAAATAAAAATGTCTGTGAGACTTTTTTAGCCATTTTTCATTCTTGTGATATTAAGAATGAATAAATATATTGTTATTTAGATCACAACTCCTCCCTGTGTTCTGATTAACATTACTTAACCATTTTTATTAAAGTCTTGATAAAAAAAGAAAGTAGTAACCTTGCAAGCTTTCCTAAAACATATGCACTGCATAGTCAATTGTCAGTCTTCAGCTGTCTGAACAGTGATGAATAAATAATCAAGATGGTTTTGATAGCCCTAACACTACCAAATTAATTCAAAGACAGGATTAATATGACATCAGCAGAAATAAATCATGAAGACAAAAAAATATTGTAACGATAACCCAAACGAGAAGATAGGACGTTCACAGTGTACATCGGTAGCTTGTATTGGTAATCCTTAATTCATACAGAAACACATTAACACAAAATATACAGTAGTATGTTGGTCACACATACACCTTTTGTTGGTTTCACTAACTACCTATTCAACTAAATACAGCATCTACAATTCACTTACACTGCATACCACTTCAAACTATTTACAGTTACATCCTTAGGTTCAGCAATACAACTAGGCCACTACAGTTCACTACGCAAAGTCCTTTACTGGCTATGGTCTAAGTCAAAATCCTCCTCATGTTTTTCATTCACTGAAACAATCATCTGACACAAACCAGAACACAACGTAACATAATCAGCAAAATTCTGAAAGTTAAAAGGCATGTATATTATTAAACTGACCTTCCCATGTTGAGAATGATACATACAACATACACTCCATGTACAAAATGAAACAGCCTATCTCCTCCTATAAGATATTGAAGAAGGAATTAACATACACTTTTCTCCCCGTATTAAGGCTAAATTCGTAGAATGAAGATTAGTATATCAAGATTAGTCACAATTAAGAGAAAATGATTATATGAATAGAATCTCCCAAGTTAATGTTCCCATAATCTGAGCACATAACTCACAGCACAGCCGCAGTACCCAAAGTAATGCACAAAAAATCTAAATGGTTTGCATTCATGGTCACAATGTATACATCATAAATAAAGGGATCCTCAGAAAAAGACAACACAACGAAAAAGAATAAGCTGGTCAGTCATACACTGAAGCGCCAAAAAAAAATGGTATAGGCACGCATATTCAAATACAGAGATATGTAAACACGCAGAATACGGCGCTGCGGTCGGCAATGCCTATATAAGACTACAAGTGTCTCGCACAGTTATTAGATCGGTTGCTGCTGCTATCATGGCACGTTATCAAGATTTAAGTGAGCTTGAACGTGATGTAGTCGGCGATAGAGCGATGGGACACAGAATCTCCGAGGTAGCGATCCAGTGGGGATTTTCCCAAAGGACCATTTCACGAGTGTCCCGTGAATCTCAGGAATCCAGTAACACATCAAATCTTCGGCATAACTGTGGCTGGAAAAAGATCCTGCAAGAAAGGGACGAACGACGATTGAAGAGAATCGTTGTTGTTGTTGTTCTGGTCTTCAGTCCTGAGACTGGTTTGATGCAGCTCCCCATGCTACTCTATCCTGCGCAAGCTTCTTCATCTCCCAGTACCTACTGCAACCTACATCCTTCTGAATCTGCTTAGTGTATTGATCTCTTGGTCTCCCTCTACGATTTTTACCCTCCACGCTGCCCTCCAATGCTAAATTTGTGATCCTTTGATGCCTCAAAACATGTCCTACCAACCGATCCCTTCTTCCAGTCAAGTTGTGCCACAAACTTCTCTTCTCCCCAATCCTATTCAATACCTCCTCATTAGTTACGTGATCTACCCACCTTATCTTCAGCATTCTTCTGTAGCACCACATTTCGAAAGCTTCTATTCTCTTCTTGTCCAAACTGGTTATCGTCCATGTTTCACTTCCATACATGGCTACACTCCATACAAATACTTTCACAAACGACTTCCTGACACTGAAATCTATACTCGATGTTAACAAATTTCTCTTCTTCAGAAACGATTTCCTTGCCATTGCCAATCTACATTTTATATCCTCCCTACTTCGACCATCATCAGTTATTTTGCTCCCTAAATAGCAAAACTCCTTTACTACTTTAAGTGTCTCATTTCCTAATCTAATCCCCTCAGCATCACCCGATTTGATTTGACTACATTCCATTATCCTCGCTTTCCTTTTGTTGATGTTCATCTTATATCCTCCTTTCAAGACACTGTCCATTCCGTTCAACTGCTCTTCCAAGTCCTTTGCTGTCTCTGACAGAATTACAATGTCATCGGCGAACCTCAAAGTTTTAACTTCTTCTCCATGAATTTTAATACCTACTCCGAATTTTTCTTTTGTTTCCTTTACTCCTTGCTCAATATACAGATTGAATAACATCGGGGAGAGGCTAAAACCCTGTCTCACTCCTTTCCCAACCACTGCTTCCCTTTCATGCCCCTCGACTCTTATAACTGCCATCTGGTTTCTGTACAAATTGTAAATAGCCTTTCGCTCCCTGTATTTTACCCCTGCCACCTTCAGAATTTGAAAGAGAGTATTCCAGTTAACGTTGTCAAAAGCTTTCTCTAAGTCTACAAATGCTAGAAACGTAGGTTTGCCTTTTTTTAATCTTTCTTCTAAGATAAGTCGTAAGGTTAGTATTGCCTCACGTGTTCCAACATTTCTACGGAATCCAAACTGATCTTCCCCGAGGTCCGCTTCTACTAGTTTTTCCATTCGTCTGTAAATAATTCGCGTTAGTATTTTGCAGCTGTGACTTATTAAACTGATAGTTCGGTAATTTTCACATCTGTCAACACCTGCTTTCTTTGGTATTGGAATTATTATATTCTTCTTGAAGTCTGTGGGTATTTCGCCTGTCTCATACATCTTGCTCACCAGATGGTAGAGTTTTGTCATGACTGGCTCTCCCAAGGCCATCAGTAGTTCTAATGGAATGTTGTCTACTCCCGGGGCCTTGTTTCGATTCAGGTCCTTCAGTGCTCTGTCGAACTCTTCACGCAGTATCTTATCTCCCATTTCATCTTCATCTACATCCTCTTCCATTTCCATAATATTGTACTCAAGTACATCTCCCTTGTATAAAACCTCTATATACTCCTTCCACGTTTCTGCCTTCCCTTCTTTGCTTAAAACTGGGTTGCCATCTGAGCTCATGATATTCATACAAGTGGTTCTCTTATCTCCAAAGTTCTCTTTAATTTTCCTGTAGGCAGTATCTATCTTACCCCTAGTGAGACAAGCCTCTACATCCTTACATTTGTCCTCTAGCCATCCCTGCTTAGTCATTTTGCACTTCCTGTCGATCTCATTTTTGAGACGTTTGTATTCCTTTTTGCCTGCTTCATTTACTGCATTTTTATATTTTCTCCTTTCATCAATTAAATTCAATATTTCTTCTGTTACCCGAGGATTTCTATTAGCCCTCGTCTTTTTACCTACTTGATCCTCTGCTGCCTTCACTACTTCATCCCTCAGAGCTACCCATTCTTCTTCTACTCTATTTCTTTCCCCCATTCCTGTCAATTGTTCCCTTATGCTCTCCCTGAAACTCTCTACAACCTCTGGTTCTTTTAGTTTATCCAGGTCCCATCTCCTTGAATTCCCACCTTTTTGCAGTTTCTTCAGTTTCAATCTGCAGTTCATAACCAATAGATTGTGGTCAGAATCCACATCTGCCCATGGAAATGTCTTACAATTTAAAACCTGGTTCCTAAATCTCTGTCTTACCATTATATAATCTATCTGATACCTTTTAGTATCTCCAGGCTTCTTCCAGGTATACAACCTTCTATTATGATTCTTGAACCAAGTGTTAGCTATGATTAAGTTATGCTCTGTGCAAAATTCTACAAGGCGGCTTCCTCTTTCATTTCTTCCCCCCAATCCATATTCATCTACTATGTTTCCTTCTCTCCCTTTTCCCACTGACGAATTCCAGTCACCCATGACTATTAAATTTTCGTCTCCCTTCACTACCTGAATAATTTCTTTTATCTCGTCATACATTTCATCAATTTCTTCATCATCTGCAGAGCTAGTTGGCATATAAACTTGTACTACTGTAGTAGGCATGGGCTTTGTGTCTATCTTGGCCACAATAATGCGTTCACTATGCTGTTTGTAGTAGCTAACCCGCACTCCTATTTTTTTATTCATTATTAAACCTACTCCTGCATGACCCCTATTTGATTTTGTATTTATAACCCTGTAATCACCTGACCAAAAGTCTTGTTCCTCCCGCCACCGAACTTCACTAATTCCTACTATATCTAACATTAACCTATCCATTTCCCTTTTTAAATTTTCTAACCTAGCTGCCCGATTAAGGGATCTGACATTCCACGCTCCGATCCGTAGAATGCCAGATTTCTTTCTCCTGATAACGACGTCCTCTTGAGTAGTCCCCGCCCGGAGATCCGAATGGGGGACTATTTTACCTCCGGAATCGTTCAACGTGACAAAAGTTCAACCCTTCCGCAAATTGCTGCAGGATTCAATGCTGGGCCATCAACAAGTGTCAGCGTGCGAACCATTCAACGAAACGTAATCGAGATGGGCTTTCGGAGCCGAAGGCCCACTCGTGTTCCCCTGATGTCATCCGCCCCCACCTCGGCCCGTCAACGCCGACATTGGACTGCGCATGACTGGAAACATGTTTCCTGGTCGAACGAGTCTCGTTACAAATTGTATCGAGCGGATAGATGTGTACGGGTATGAAGATATCCTCATGACCCCATGGACCCTGCATGTCAGCAGGAGACTGTAATGGTGTGGGGCGTGTGCAGTTGGAGTGATATGGGACCCCTGATTCGTCTTGATACGACTCTGACAGGTGACACATAAGCATCCTGTCTGATCGCCTGCATCCATTCATGTCCTTTGTGCATTCCGACGGACTTGGTCAGTTCCAGCAGGACAATGCGGCACCCCACATGTTCAGAAACGATACAAAGTTGCTCCAAGAGCAGTCTTCTGAGTTTAAACACTTCCGCCGCCCACCAAACTCCCAAGACATGAATATTATTGAGCATATCTGGGATGCCTTGTAACGTGCTGTTCATAAGAGATCTCCACCCACTCGTACTCTTACGGATTTAGGGACAGCCTTGCAGAATTCATGGTGTGTTCCCTCCAGCACTACTTCAGACATTAGTCGAGTCCATGCCACGTCGTGTTGCGGCACTTCTGCGTGCTTACGGGGGCCCTACATGTTAGTAGGCAGATGTACCAGTCTGTTTGGCTCTTCAGTGTACTACACCTTAAGAGCGTAGTAATTCTACATCTACATTTATACTCCGCAAGCCACCCAACGGTGTGTGGCGGAGGGCACTTTACGTGCCACTGTCATTACCTCCCTTTTCTGTTCCAGTCGCGTATGGTTCGCGGGAAGAACGACTGCCGGAAAGCCTCCGTGCGCGCTCGAATCTCTCTAATTTTACATTCGTGATCTCCTCGGCAGGTATAAGTAGGGGGAAGCAATATATTCGATACCTCATCCAGAAACGCACGCTCTCGAAACCTGGACAGCAAACTACACCGCGATGCAGAGCGCCTCTCTTGCAGAGTCTGCCACTTGAGTTTCCTAAACATCTCCGTAACGCTATCACGCTTACCAAATAACCCTGTGACGAAACGCGCCGCTCTTCTTTGGATCTTCTCTATCTCCTCCGTCAACCCGATCTGGTACGGATCCCACACTGATGAGCAATACTCAAGTGTGGGTCGAACGAGTGTTTCGTAAGCCACCTCCTTCGTTGATGGACTACATTTTCTAAGGACTCTCCCAATGAATCCCAACCTGGTACCCGCCTTACCAACAATTAATTTTATATGATCATTCCACTTCAAATCGTTCCGCAAGCTTACTCCCAGATATTTTACAGAAGTAACTGCTACCAGTGTTTGTTCCGCTATCAGATAATCATACAATAAAGGATCCTTCTTTCTATGTATTCGCAATACATTACATTTGTCTATGTTAAGGGTCAGTTGCCACTCCCTGCACCATGTGCCTATCCGCGGCAGATCTTCGTGCATTCCGCTACAATTTTCTAATGCTGCAACTTCTCTGTATACTACAGCATCATCCGCGAAAAACCGCATGGAACTTCCGACACTATATACTAGGTCATTTATATATATATATATATATATATATATATATATATATATATATATATATATTGTGAATTATGCTACTATCTCCCCTGACAGGCAACACACTGAGATAAATCATTAAACCTAAGTACATAATAATAAGAGATAAAAGTTTTTTTGACATTCTTCAACACCTCATATTTTTCACGATTCTGTTATCGGTTTAATGAGTTGTCCTCAGGTGACAAGTGACTGTCGCAACGACATATAAAATAATCGCAGCACGGCCAAGGCTGTTGTGTATTATTACATACCGGACAATGAGGCGCAGCTCTGGCAATTACATTACCTAAACACAAGGAAAACTGTAGACGGAAAGTGCTGAGTCAACTCTTACTGATAACATACTGAATGAAAGCCATCCACACTATGTGTTATTGTCACATTCTAATGAGATTCGAAACGTTCGCTGCGGCAGCTACGGGGTTCGCGCAAAAGATTGCTAACCAAAGCGCCCCAGGTTTGATTCCCGGCCGGGTCGGAGATTTTCTCCCCTCCAGGACTGGGTGATGTGTTATACTTACATTCGTATTGTCATTACTGACACGAAAGTCAGTAAAAACACACTGCCGTATTGTCTTTCTACTATTGAGATGGCTGTATGGGGACAAACCGAAAGCCAATAAATTAAAATAAAAAAAGAGATTTGAATAAATAAATAATCGCAACACTTGCAGTGATAAGGTTTATTAGTCTCCTACATGTGCACAAATAGTTTCGCGACTTTAAAGTCACATTCTCAGATGCCAAACAATTGAAACAAACGTGGGCAGTAATATTAACTAGTCTCTTCTTTAAATTCTAAAGACAGGCAGAAACTTCTGTAAATATTGGATGCCAATAAACACATGGCACAGCATTCGACCTCAGTTTTAAATGGACACAGACAATGTCGTCTTTCCCCTCTCTTACATTTAGTTTCACCAATAGACTGATAATCAATATCGTAAAATTTACATTTTAATTATATCAACAAAACACATTAACGATACGCGAAAAATTAAGAATTAGAACAAGTTTGTAATGTCGTCCGAGGACTGTAAGATATGCCAGTAAAGTGCGATACTTTTAGCGTCATGATCTTTCTTCTCATTCGATTTCTGATATGCGATGTTTACGCTCCGACACAGATGAAGCAATAGGTAGATTCATAGCGCTAATACTGCCAAACATACGAGACCAGGGCACTTCATGCCTTCCAAACAATTAATTACAGTTGTCCAAAGAGTTCAGTATTAGAAAGTAATGGAAAAATTAAAAGTTTACAAATTGTGTCACGTATACCGGCTGGCCTCTTTCTTTTCAAATGCATTTCCAAGACTAAAATGTAAATAAGCAGTCATCTGTCCTCAGTGACGATAGCAAATGTAAAAGATGGAGGATAAGCTGCGGAAATGAGATTATTTGAGATGTGTAATACCATGGATGGAGTAGGGAATAAATTTAAGGATTGGTTTGTTGAGTATAGATAAAGGATCAGTGAGCAGCTGTTCGACTTTTGGAGCCTGAGGGAAGAAGAGTTGGACTAATTCTGTATAATGCCGAATGTATGGTTTCGATTGTTATACAGTTGGTGGAGAGGGAATAGTTAAAATACAGGTTGATTCAAAAAGAATACCACAACTTTAGGAATTTAAAACTCTGCAACGACAAAAGGCAGAGCTAAGCACTATCTGTCGGCGAATTAAGGGAGCTATAAAGTTTCATTTAGTTGTACATTCGTTCGCTTGAGGCGCTGTTGACTAGGCGTCAGCGTCAGTTGATGCTAAGATGGCGACCGCTCAACAGAAAGCTTTTTGTGTTATTGAGTACGGCAGAAGTGAATCGACGACAGTTGTTCAGCGTGCACTGAGAATCCGCGGGAAACAATTCAGTATGAACGTGACTCGCCTAAGGTGAACGTTTTCTGTGCCATTTCAGCCAATAAATTTTTGGTCCCTTTTTCTTCGAAGGTGCTACTGTAACTGGACTACAGTATCTGGAGATGTTAGAGAATTGGCTGTTCCCTCAGCTCGAACAAGAAGCACAACAATTCATATTTCAGCAGGATGGAGAGCCACCACATTGGCACTTATCTGTCCGTAACTACCTGAACGTCAACTACCCGAGGCGATGGATCGGCCGCCAGGCAGCCCGTGACAGAGCACTTCATCACTGGCCTCCAAGAAGCCCTGATCTTACCCCCTGCGGTTTTTTCTTATGGGGTTATGTTAAGGATATGGTGTTTCGGCCCCCTCTCCCAGCCACCATTGATGATTTGAAACGAGAAATAACAGCAGCCATCCAAACTGTTACGCCTGATATGCTACAGAGAGTGTGGAACGAGTTGGAGTATCGGGTTGATATTGCTCGAGTGTCTGGAGGGGGCCATATTGAACATCTCTGAACTTGTTTTTGAGTGAAAAAAAATCTTTTTAAATGCTCTTTGTAATGATGTATAACAGAAGGTTATATTATGTCTCTTTCATTAAATACATATTTTTAAAGTTGTGGTATTCTTTTTGAATCACCCTGTACATTATCGGATCCGCAGAAGACGAAGTGCTTGTGTATTGGTATCTCTTTTTTTGAGTGGCATCTGCAGAGGGAAAAATGGATATAAATAAACAATTACAATTCACTTCTCAGCAGCTTGTAAGAAAACAAGTAAACTGCATGATGTGAACAAACTAGGTAGTGCTACTACTGCCCCTCCCTGCTCTACGACTGAAGCACACTAATTCCAGTCAACGTAATTACTGAAGATACAATAGGACTTCTCTTAACGTCAAAGTCAGTAGTTATTAATATTAATATTGGTGTGTGCCACCACAAACTAACCAAGAAATATAATAAAACAACAGCATATTTTCCAGTAATTCACACTAACTTACCAGAAGATGGAAGCTGAGCTTCTTCCTCGACGTAAATTTCGTTAAATGGGTTTACAGTTTTTGATCTACATCTGATTTCCCATCTTCCAATAGCTTCCAGTTTCTTTTTACACTTTCATTGTACTTCAGTATTCTCTCTCTATCTTGTGGACTCCAGTTTGCCTTTAGAATTTTCTACTGAAAAAGGAAATTAAAATTATAAAGTGGCCAAACTAGTCAAGAATATGAAATCCTTCATCTGGTCTGTATTTCTACATGGAGCATTTGCTCACCGGTCCTCCTCAAATCTCTTACAGCTGATTGCTTCGTACTAGATAATATCACTGTATGTACACATGAGTACTTTAACTTACAGTAAAAGGTTCTAGGCAAACAACTCTTGATACAGAGAGTTTAAATGGATCAGTACTTTGCAGTATGGTCTTAGTAAAGCCGAGGATGTCTTCAGAAGGCATAGGAAGTTGCTTAGTTGGAGAAAAGTGCCAATTGTGTGGACTGATAGTTTAAGTTCAGGCGTGTTGGGAGAAAATTCGGTGCACTGGTAGAGTGTAGAGAGATGAGGTGGTAGGTATTGGTGATGGTAGCTGAGGTTAGATTAGTGTTTGTGGAGGTATAATTATTTACACGTTCTAACAGGAACACTCAATCCCTTATTGTTCTTTATAGCTACTTCCTTTGGGAGTGGGGGGGAGAGGGGAGGGGGAAGTATGGTCACTTTGGCAGCCTTTACATTGAATGCTCATTACGTAATAAGTTCTCTAGGTCATTATATATCTATGGAGCTACTTGTTAAGATTATAATTTGTGTCCACGATTGCACACTAAAGGAAAATGAGGAATAAACGTCCAGATGCAATGGTTTCGTAGAACGAACCCCTTATGCTCGGATCGTATATCTCTTGGAACAAAGTACGACTTCCTCCTTTCACTTGTTGTTATACATTTGCGGACTCAGGTGAAAACAAAGATAAATAATACTTAACGTAGCACAGCAGATCAACGTAAGCAGAAAATGTGAATGTGAAATTCGTTTAACGAGCTATTAATGACAAAATTTGAAAGCAAAACTCAAACTTCAAAAAGCTCAGTTTCCCTCGGTTAGACATGATAGAGAACTAAAGTTGACAGTCTTAAATAACCACTCCGACTAAAAGCTAATATATTCACCACACACGAGTCTCAATATCAACTGCAGCAAAATACTTAAAGTTCCTAGCTGTCTCAGATTCGACAAAGAAAGTTACGGATCGTATGGACGCTCAAATTCAGTTTCTGACACTACCTTCAAATATTCTACGTTCAATGACAAATTAGAGCCAGCACTTACCAAAACCTATCTTAAGTCGAACGACAAGTTCGAACCCCCTCCCCGCAAAATTAAAGTCCAACGATCAGCAACCAAATAAATTTGAAGTGTTTAATGAGCGCGGCTGTTTCACCTCCCAGAATATGTCGACTGCCGCTAAAAAACTGACAGATACAGCCTCCAACGGCGAAAGACCACCGACCAAAGATCAAGAATGTCCTTTGCATTATGTCTATGCTATAATTTTTATTATTTGCACTTCCATAGCGATTTAATAGAACTTGTGTTAATGACCATTCTATGAATAATCACTTAAAGTTGTAATAATTACCTGGGACGATTAGGTGAGGAGCTAGGTAACACATACAACATTCATATTAAGTGTAGCTTCTGCAGGATTTACGGCTGTTGCACATTTGCATATCTAACTTTTGCACAGTCGTCTGTAAACTTTGGTATACGAGAGGTTTCGAAATGTAGCGTTTTGTGGTGTCTGCTGACGTCATACGCTTTCATTCAGTACTACATATAATATGATCTCTCCAGTAGTCTAATTATTATTAATTTGCGTTGTCCAGTGTAATATTCGTAATTAAAACAGGTGTGACTTTCTTAGTACATATCATAGAATCACGTTAAAGTTTCAATAAGCTTGTTTCAGCGCCACGGTTTTTAGGTTGTATTTGAGCTTTTTGTGTCATGTTTGTAAGCTCTGTAACGTTGTTTCTTTGAAAATGCAATATACATCTTATATTTCATTCACTGTAGTCACCACTACGTCTTCTCCAACCGCCTCAACCATGCCTAAATGGATCTGCCGTGATATGCCTAGTAATGCACTGTACCAGCCTAAATGCAGCGTCACTGTCAATGCTACTTCGAACACCGGATGTGTTGGTTGACGTTCGTAAGTAGCTGGAAATCGCTCTGACTGTTGTCAAGTGATTGGCAGCTGTTCGAAATGGGATGGAAAACTATAAAAAAGAAAAGAAAAGAATTTATACAGGGTGATTTTTTCCACCGTGTACGAACTCTTGGGATTGATCGATGTGAGCATACGGAACACCAATTCACTTCTCTTGCTGACTCACGTAGTAGTGGATGTGATACAGCGTTGTACAGAATGGTTCCTTATGGTTCCGTAGTGGAAAGGCAAATGGCAACGGGCGGCGGGCAGCAAGGTTGTATCAAGAGACCTATCTCCGCCGGCAACAACCACAGCATCCAATGTTTGCAACAGTGTTTCGCTGTTTGTCTGAGACAGGGTCGATTCAGAAAGCAGGAAATCATGTAGGACCTACCCGAAATGTTCGGACACCACACTTGGAGGAAGATGTGATTAACATTGTGGAAGGAGACCACCGTGTCAGTACCGGCCGTCAGTACAGGGTAAGCAAGACGAGCGTATGGAACATTCTCCGTGACAAATGTTACTACCCTTATCACTTACCGCGTGGGCAGAGCTTACTAGCGACAGACTTTCCACATCGGGAGCAGTTTTGCCACTGGTATCTTCACCAGGAAACCACGATTCCGGGATTTGTATCATCCATCATATTCAGAGATGAGGCCGCTTTTACGCGGAGTGGTATCTTCATCTGTAGAATAGTATGCAGAAACCTCATGGTATGGTGACAGCGAATCATGAGCACAAGTGCAGCCGGAATGTGTGGATCGGGATAATTGTCGACCGTATTTTGAGACCAGTCTTCCTTCCACGTCGCCTGACAGGCCAGAACTATCGGCGTTTTTTGTAGGTGACTGTGCCTCTTCTGCTGAAAGAAGTGCCATTGATGATTCGAATGGTTATGTGGCTGCTACACGGTGGTGCTCCAACCCACTTCGCCGTTAATGTCCGGACGCATCTCAATCGTGTCTTCCCTGGTCGATGGATCAGACGAGGAGTCAAGTTGCATGACTTGCTCGTTAATCTGATCTCAACCCGTGTCATTTCTGGTTATGGGATCATCTCAAAAGTGTCGTGTATGCAGAGGCCATTCCAAATGTTCAGATGTAGCCTGGCCTGTCTTAACGTGTGAGACAGTAAATGATACGGCGCGTACACGCATGCGCTGAGGAAGATGGAAACCATTTTCAGCACATACTTTAACTGTGACTCCATTGTACAGCGCTCTGTAACAATGTATGATGGAATAAATGGTCTCTAGCATGGAAACCATGCATTTCCGGACACAAGCTCATTATACATTTTTTGTTCCGTAGCCTATCATCGATCATTCCCTACAGTTCGTACATGGTGAAAAAAATCATCCTGTATATAAATATGTAAAAAAATTATTGTCAAAATAATTTTTTTAATTCAATTAAAAGTTTCGATTGACAACAATATCACCTATCCTTAACCATCTCTCTGAGTTTGGCCTGGTATTAATTGATATTGAACTTGTCGTCCTCTTAAATAAACTGCGCAACGCGATCTGACTAAATACGGACAAAAATGCTGTCGTCCAGTTATAACAAGAAATGTAACCAACTTCCAAATGAATATGACAGCTTTTGAAGACAGCACAGTGGCATGGGACTCAATGAATTTATTGAATTAAGGTCCTATATTCTGACGAACTGCGGTATCACCATATCCAAAATGACAGTTAAAGCGACTGCTGCTGACTGTCTGATCGCAGCTCCCGCACCGTCTGTAGACACTCGCTTCAGCTCTAGAAACCTCCCTACTCATTTGGACTAATATTGTCCGTAATACTCCTCTCTGTGAAGTGCTCTGGTATAGTACCGTGTGCAAATGAGATCAGGTGCTTGTTCACAGACCAGATAAAGACAGACTCACTACAATCAAGAGAGAATAATAAGCAAAAAATGGTTCAAATGACTCTGAGCACTATGGGGCTTAACATCTGAGGTCATCAGTCCCCTAGAACTTAGAACTACTTAAACCTAACTAACCTAAGGACATCACACACATCCATGCCGGAGGCAGGATTCGAACCTGTGACCGTAGCGGTCGCGCGGTTCCAGACTGTAGCGCCTAGAACCGCTCGGCCACATCGGCTGGCGAATAGTAAGCTCGTCTAATGTCCAACTGGTCTTACAGCTTCTTAATTTTCCCACTCTGCTTACAGAGTAACGAATATACAGCTCACAGAGACGCGCTGGTATATCTACTCGATAATCAGTCGGAGTGTAAGTGCCTCTCTATTGTGCACAAGATGGCGCACACAGAGAGACTTCCTCTCCACTCACAGAGAAGCCTGACCCCGACTACCCTTTACTCAAAAACTAACAGTTCCGCTACTGCAAAAGAACAGGAAAAGGATCGCACTTTCCTCTCCAATCACTGGGCTCGTCCCTAAACGAGTGCCCTCTACCTACTTCGAGTCATACAGCCTTCCACCAATCGGTACTAGCCCACGTGGCAGTTGAGTGGAAATTTCCAGAAGAACTCCCACTCTTGCTTAATTTTTCAGAAGAGCCAATGGCTTTTTTTTTCAGATATAAGCTGTGGCCGTTGAACTGCGGCTGGGCTGGAGCTGTTACCCTGCAACAGGCTTCCCTTCCCACTCCACCTTCCGCAAACTTTCACAGACTGAGGCCGTATAAATGTGTACTGCCAAGAGGTGGTTTTCAGTTGGCAGGCCTGTGTCTCCTGCTGTGCCATAGACTCACCCGCCCCCAATGACACCGCGCTGAGGAAGTCCGTGCAAATACGCTGTTCCACCCCTGCCACGCACCGTGGAGCGGTCCGCTAGTTCACAACGCCTGTCCTCGTTTCTTGTGGTTTCTCAGCATAAACATTGACTGCCAGTTATCCTTTGAGCATGCAATGCAGGCGATTAGTAAAGTCATCCTCATTGCCCTCATACGTCAATGTTCCAAATAACTTGTACTCGATCTCTTACTGCAGTTAAAATACAAGTGTTGTGCTAATTACTTGATATAAGACTTCCATAAAATCCGACGCCTTACACTGTTGCGAACTGGTGTGCTGGACGAGCTCCTGAGAGTCGTGTAACTGTGATACGAGTACCAGAGGTACCTCAAGTAATATCCTCTCATTTGGATCTTGTCTCCTGTGCAGAAACTACAGAATCTGTCAATACACGTTCACTTGATTGCTAATGGCTTATCAACGGTAGACCTAGGCATTCTGCACAGGGTGGACGGGGAACGCAGAGCACTCAAGGTGTTGTATCGGTCTCCCTTACCCGCAAGTTCGAGGTGCTTTCTTTCACTGAAACTGAAACTTAGCCAATGAGACTTACTTCACCTGTTTTGGGGAAATCTGTTTTGTTCGGTGTCAAGAGGAGGCAAATGCAAAAGTGTAGGGGGCTATTAATCGTCGGAAGATCAAACTTACGGAAAATGTCAGCACGCCCCTTTTTTTTAATTGTGTGTCAGTCACCGTAATTACCCCAATATTATACACCATGCATCTGGGATAGTGGTAGTCACCATGATTGAGATACTGGCAGTCACCCTGCCGACTGGTCCTCCTTGGCTGAATTGTGTCTACCATGTATTCGAGGTAATCGTAGCCACCATGACAGAGTTACTGATAGTCACCATGATTGAGGTAGTGGCTGTCACCATGTCAGATAACCATCATTACCCCCATTGCATCTACTATGAATTCAGGGCAATGGTAGCAACGATGTCAATGGTAATCACAATATCAGCTGATTCTCATTACCTGAATAGTACCCATCTTCATATTATTTTTCTTACTTGGTCAAAGCTTTTGAATGTTATCATAGCAACAAAAAAATTAGTTTTGAATTTACAGAAAAAATTGAGTTGAATATAAAATGGCGACATGTGGGGTGATTTGTTGCAATTTAGTTTCAGCTAGTTGTTCCTTAAAGTGTGGTACGAAGATGGAAGTTGCGTCATTAAAAAAAAATTTAATTTAAACTGTAAGTTACATCATTAGTACCAATGAGCGATCCACATTTGTTTTGATATATAATACAGACAATTTTTGGTTTCTTTGAAGGGTGGTACAATTATCAAACTTTGCTCTTTGTCAAGTGCAGGTCAACATTTAAATTATATCAATGGTGCCAATACGTGAGACATGTGTAATTTTTACTGTCATAGGACTACAGTAGTGCCACATGTATTTTGTACTGTCGCAGAACAAATGTTTATATGGTTAAATATTACAAAGAATTTTAAGAGCTATTTTATTTTGATGATGAGGTCAATTTTTTGTTCACAATCAGAGACCAGTGTGGAACTTTGTCCATCACTTTCTTTGACAAAGGCAACTGAGAAGTGTTTATGGGGATATTACATCATATTCAGTGCATTTCAAACTTATATTTGCATTTTACGAAAACATACAGTTTAAAAAGAATACAACACTGCAATCGAATTTTTGCTACTTTTTATATTTATGGTACATGAAGTTGAGAACTCAAATATCAGAACTCCTCAGCACTTCGATGCAACCCTCAAAACGTCTCAAGACAATCGAGTTTGAAATTTTCTGAGGTTCTTTGATTCAGTAAAAGTTGGGAAAACTTTTCAGTGCTCTTCATGGTGACCCGTAGTCGCTATAGCTATACAACTTACTCTTGTTGATCTGAAAGAACATTCCAGTGAACACAGACTACGGACTGAGAGTAAATCAAAGATATACGAAAGTAATGATGAGTAGCAGAAATGAGATTAGCGATAACTTAAACTGGGGACTACGAAGTAGGCGAAATGATGGAAGTCTGCTAACTTGGAAGCAATTACACGTAAAGGACGAATCAATGAGAATATAAGAAGCAGGCCTTCACCGGAAAAGAAAGCATCTCTTGCAAGAAGAAGTCTACTAGTTTCAAACATAGGTCTTACTCTAAGGAAGGATTTTTTTTTTTCTTTTTAGAATTAACGCGTGGACCACAGCATTGTATGGAAATGAATCATGGACTGCGAGAAAACCGGAAAAGAGGAGAAACGAGGCGTTTGAGGCGTTGTACAATAGGAGAATGCTGAAAAGTGGACTGATAACATAGGAAATGATAAGTTCTTCGCAGAATTGTCGAGGAGAGGAACAAGCGAAAAACATTAGTGAAAAGAAGGGACAGGACGACAGGATATACTTTAAGATATCAAGGAGTAATTTCCCTCGTGCTTGAGAGAGCTGGAGAGGGTAAAAACTGTAGGAGAAGACAGAGATTGAAATTGTTGTTGTGGTGGTCTTCAGTCCTGAGACTGGTTTGATGCAGCTCTCCATGCCACCCTATCCTGTGCAAGCTGCTTCATCTCCCAGTATGTACTGCAGCCTACATCCTTCAGAACCTGCTTAGTGTATTCATCTCTTGGTCTCCCTCTACGATTTTTACCCTCCACGCTGCCCTCCAATACTAAATTGGTGATCCCTTGATGCCTCAGAACATGTTCTATCAACCGATCCCTTCTTCTAGTCAAGTTGTGCTCCCCAATTCTATTCAGTACGTCCTCATTAGTTATGTGATCTACCCATCTAATCTTCAGCATTCTTCTGTAGCACCACATTTCAAAAGCTTCTATTTATCTTCCACGTTTCACTTCCATACATGGCTACACTCCATACAAATACTGACACTTAAATCTGTACTCAACGTTAACAAATTCCTCTTCTTTAGAAACGCTTTCCTTGCCATTGCCAGTCTACATTTTATATCCTCTCTACTTCGACCATCATCAGTTATTTTGCTCCCCAAATAGCAAAACTCCTTTACAACTTTAAGTGTCTCATTTCCTAATCTAATTCCCTCAGCATCACCCGACTTAATTCGACTACATTCCATTATCCTCCCTCGTTTTGCTTTTGTTGATGTTCATCTTATATCCTCCCTTCAAGACACCGTCCATTCCGTTCAACTGCTCTTCCAAGTCCGTTGCTGTCTCTGACAGAATTACAACGTCATCGGCGAACGTCAAAGTTTTTATTTCTTCTCCATGGATTTTAATACCTACTCCGAACTTTCCTTTTGTTTCCTTTACTCCTTGCTCAATATACAAATTGAATAGCATCGGGGAGAGGCTACAACCCTGTCTCACTCCCTTCCCAACCACTGCTTCCCTTTCATGTCCCCCGACTCTCATAACTGCCATCTGCTTTCTGTACGAATTGTAAATAGACTTTCGCTCCCTGTATTTTAGCCCTGCCACCTTCAGAATTTGAAAGAGAGTATTCCAGTCAACATTGTCAAAAGCTTTCTCTAAGTCTACAAATTCTAGAAACGTAGGTTTGCCTTTCCTTAATCTTTCTTCCAAGATAAGTCGTAGGGTCAGTATTGCCTCGCGTGTTCCCAAATTTCTACGGAATACAAACTGATATTTCCCGAGGTCGGCTTCTACCAGTTTTTCCATTCGTCTGTAATGAATTCGAGTTAGTATTTTGCAGCTGTGACTTATTAAACTGAAAGTTCGGTAATTTTCACATCCGTCAACACCTGCTTTCTTTGAGATTGGAATTATTATATTCTTCTTGAAGTCTGAGGGTATTTCGCCTGTCTCATACATTTTACTCACCAGCTGGTAGAGATTTGTCAGGACTGGCTCTCCCAAGGCTGTCAGTAGTTGTCTACTCCCGGGGCCTTGTTTCGACTTATGTCTTTCAGTACTCTGGCAAACTCTTCACGCAGTATCATATCTCCCATTTCATCTTAATCTACATCCTCTTCCATTTCCATAATATTGCCCTCAAGTATATCGCCCTTGTATAGACCCTCTATATACTCCTTCCACCTTTCTGCTTTCCCTTCTTTGCTTAGAATTGGGTTTCTGTCTGAGATCTTCATATTCATACAAGTGGTTCTCTTTTCTCCAAAGGTCTCTTTAATTTTCCTGTACGCAGTACCTATCTCATCCCTAGTGAGATAAGCCTCTACATCCTTACATTTGGCCTCTAGTCATCCCTGCTTAGCCATTTAGCACTTCGTGTCGATCTCATTTTTGAGACGTCTGTATTCCTTTTTGCCTGTTTCATTTACTACATTTTTATATTTTCTCCTTCCATCAATTATATTCAATATCTCTTCTGTTACCCAAGGATTTCTACTAGCCCTCGTCTTTTTACCTAATTGATCCTCTGCTGCCTTCACTACTTCATCCCTCAAAGCTACCCATTCTTCTTCTACTCTATTTCTTTCCCCCATTCTTGTCAATTGTTCCCTTATGCTCTCCCTGAACTTTGTACAACCTCTGGTTTAGTCAGTGTATCCAGGTCCCATCTCATTAAATTCCCACCTTTTTGCAGTTTCTTCAGTTTTAATCGAGAGGTCATAACCAATAGATTGTGGTCAGAGTCGACATCTGCCCCTGAAAATGTCTTAAAATTTAAAACCTGGTTCCTAAATCTCTGTCTTACCATTATATAATCTATCTGAAACCTGTCAGTATCTCCATGTTTCTTCCATGTATACAACCTTCTTTTATGATTCTTGAACCAAGTGTTAGCTATGATTAAGTTATGCTCTGTGCAAAATTCTACTAGGCGGCTTCCTCTTTCATTTCTTACCCCCAGTCCATATTCACCTACTACGTTTCCTTCTCTTCTTTTTCCTACTATCGAATTCCATTCACCTATGACTATTAAATTTTCGTCTCCCTTCACTATCTAAATAATTTCTTGCATCTCATCATACATTTCTTCAATTTCTTCGACATCTGCAGAGCTAGTTGTCATATAAACTTGTACTACTGTAGTAGGTGTGGGATTCGTGTCTATCTTGGCCACAATAAGACGTTCACTATGCTGTTTGTAGTAGCTTACCCGCACTCCTATTCTTTTATTCATTATTAAACCTACTCCTGCATGACCCCTATTTGATTTTGTATTTATAACCCTGTATTCACCAGACCAGAAGTCTTGTTCTTCCTGCCACCGAACTTCGCTAATTCCAACTATATCTAACTTTAGCCTATCCATTTCACTTTTTAAATTTTCTAACCTACCTGCCCGATTAAGGGATCTGACAATCCACGCTCCGATCCGTAGAACGCCAGTTTTCTTTCTCCTGATAACGATGTCCTCTTCAGTAGTCCCCTCCCGGAGATCCGAATGGGGGACTGTTTTACCTCCGGAATATTTTACCCAAGTGGACGCCATCATCATTTAACCATACAGTAAAGCTGTATGCCCTCGGGAAGAATTACGGCCGTAGTTTCCCCTTGTTTTCAGCCGTTCGCAGTACCAGTACAGCAAGGCCGTTTTGGTTAATGTTACAAGGCCAGATCAGTCAGTCATCCAGACTATTGCCCTTGCAACTACTGAAAAGGCTGCTGCCCCTCTTCAGGAACCACACGTTTGTCTGCCCTCTTAACAAGTACCCCTCCATTGTGGTTGCACCTACGGTACGGCTATCTGCATCGCTGAGGCACGGAAGCCTCCCCACCAACGGCAACGTCTAAGGTTCAGGGAGGGGGGGGGGGGAGATTGAAATACATCCAACAAATAACTGAGGATGTTTGGTGCAAGCGCTACTTTGAGACGAAGATCTTGGCATAGAGGAGGAATTGGTAGCGGCCGCGCTAAACCAGTCAGAAAAAAAAGTTTGTTTGGTCTTGTTTTCCGATCTTCACCAAGGAGTCGGTCCAGCAGTTAACTCAAAAAGGTTTTCTTTTTCTTTTTTCCGTGATCGTTAACAGCCTAACTTCGTTCTGATACGTAACCGCACAGTTAAAGGGTAACACTTTACTGTGAGTGATGGCTACGTACCTGTCTGAATTATGGTCTGGAGGCTGTGGTGTTGGCGACAGTGATAGAAAAAGATAAATCGTGAAGTTTGGTGCCAGCATGTATCCCGTATCTTGCGATTTGCGGCAGAGAACACTGGACGCAACGTTATGCATTGACGATTGTTTCGTCATCAGCCTTGTTTATAATACAGAGCATGAAGAAAATGGTTGAAATGGCTCTGAGCACTATGGGACTTAATGTCTGAGGTCATCAGTCCTCTACAACTTAGAACTACTTAAACCTAACTAAGCTAAGGACATCACACACATCTATGCCCGAGGCAGGATTCGAACCTGCGACCGTAACGGTCACGCGGTTCCGGACTGTAGCACCTAGAACCGCTCGGCCACTCCGACCGGCAGAGCATGAAGATTTGGCATTAAATCTAATACACTGGAAGCACAGTAATGTGGTCACTAACATTCTACCCCTTGACGGTTACGTTCCTCTGATGAAAATTTCTTCTAACTCTATTAAGCTTCTAACTGGCAACCTTGTAAAGTATTACTATCTTTACGACGTTTCTCATCGAGCTGTTACCGTTATCTCGCATTTCTAGCTGCTTCTCTCACACAAATAATGATAAAAATTCATAAATTCAGGGTCGCCACCAGCCCAAGCCCTTCCTAACCATTTAGAAAAAAAAACCGAGCTGGAAAATTATTAGTTTAATTACTTTAATTATTTAATTACAAGTATGTAAATTTATTTAAGTAGCCAGATAAAAAGCACTCCATGACGTGCATGAAGCAACTTGACTAATTCAGGATTCGAAATCGGAGTAAGTGGATAAGATCAACACCACAGAATTTATCTTTCACATAGATTATTTATTGTATCTAAGCATTTGGTTGCACATCCAAACTACACGTAAATGGTGACTGCCTAGAAATATTTAAGTAAGAATTACGTGAGAATGTAACACAGCACAATTTAGCTACAGCAAGAAGAAACACAGAAAACGGGGGTGGGAGACAATGATACTATAATCTCATTTGCGTTCATACCATAAAAATATCTCAGTGAGATTCGCATTACGATTCTACGCATGCACTATTCTGGACAGAGGTTTAACCAATGCACGAGGCTGTGCGATAATTATTCAACATACTAACTGCGTCTGCTGCTTGCAAACGGCCGAACTAGAGACAGTGGTGCATTCTGAATCAAACTGTTGTGCTGCTTTGAAGAAAGCGCACGAAAGAACACATATTCTTACAGAAATTATAGCTCATTAAATAAGCAAACTGTTAAAATAAAGCCTATTGCCGTGCCGTGGTGGACCAGAAGGGTCATTGATTGCCAACCACGTGGCACAAAATCGACACGCAAAGACAAAAGCAGCTTCCACACTTTTAATTCAAACACCGAAAAATCGCCATTTGAAGCAATATAATTATCTCACATTCGGAAAAATAACTCGCTTCACACGCTTCAGTTAAGCTGAAGTTCTTAAGTATTTCAGCAGTTAAACATAACGAAGTCCTAACTCAACCTGCTTCCTATCACCTGAAACCCCCCTTAAGAGCTACGATCCGTACTCACCAAGCGTTCACCGAAGAGTGCCGCTTCCTCTTTCGAGATTACCTAGCTCCCCGTGCAACGGAAGCTACCAGAGGGGTAGCCATCCGCACCAACCTCACACACAAAAACCGCCTTCGACACAGCCTTCGATGCCTTCGATGATGGGTAAACCTCACTGTTCAGGTACTGGAAACCTAAGTTGGTCATCCTGTGCTCTCCTTCAAACGAGAAGCAACATCGTCTGTTCCCAGCATACGATGACCAACTCAGCGCTTCCCACAAAACATAACCGAAACCCCACATTAAAACACACATATAATAATTAATAGGCCTTATTTGAGTGCTCAGTCTTTCTGGAAGAGATCATGAATTGAGCTAAAATCAGGTAGTAAAGTGAATAAGTTGTACCGAATGCGACAAGCGTCTTATGAAACGGCTTCACAGAGACGTTTCAAAGTTCTTTGCAGAATCGTCGAGGAGAGGAACAAGCGAAAAACATTAGTGAAAAGAAGGGGCAGGACGACAGGATATACTTTAAGATATCAAGGAGTAATTTCCTGCCCGCATCTCGTGGTCGTGCGGTAGCGTTCTCGCTTCCCACGCCCGGGTTCCCGGGTTCGATTCCCGGCGGGGTCAGGGATTTTCTCTGCCTCGTGATGGCTGGGTGTGGTGTGATGACCTTAGGTTAGTTAGGTTTAAGTAGTTCTAAGTTCTAGGGGACTGATGACCATAGCTGTTAAGTCCCATAGTGCTCAGAGCCATTTGAACCATTTGAAGTAATTTCCTTGGTGCTTGAGAGAGCTGGAGAGGGTAAAAACTGTAGGAGAAGACAGAGCTTGAAATATATCCAACAAATAACTGAGGATGTTTGGTGCAAGCGCTACTTTCAGATGAAGATCTTGGCATAGGAGAGGAATTGGTAGCGGGCCGCGCTAAACCAGTCAGAAAAATAAAGTTTGTTTGGTCTTGTTATCCGAACTTCACCAAGGAGTCGGTCCAGCAGTTAACTCAAAAAGGTTTTTTTTCTCTTTTTTCCGTGATCGTTAACAGCCTAACTTCGTTATAATATATAACCACACAGCTAAAGGATAACACTTTATTGCCGGCCGCGGTGGTCTCGCGGTTCTAGGCGCGCAGTCCGGAACCGCGCGACTGCTACGGTCGCAGGTTCGAATCCTGCCTGGGGCATGGATGTGTGTGATGTCCTTAGGTTAGTTAGGTTTAACTAATTCTAAGTTCTGGGGGACTGATGACCTAAGATGTTAAGTCCCATAGTGCTCAGAGCCATTTGAACCATAACACTTTATTGTGAGTGATGGCTAGGTATCTGTATGAATTATAGTCTGGAGGCTGTGGTGTTGGCGACAGTGAAATTGTGAAGTTTGGTGGCAGCATGTATCCCGTATCTTGCGATTTGCGGCAGGGAACACTGGACGTAACGTTATGCATTGACGGTTGTTCCGTCATCAGCCTTGTTTATAATATAGAGCATGAAGATTTGGCATAAAATCTAGTACGCTGGAAGCACAGTATTGTGGTCACTAGCATTCTACGCCTTGCCGGTTACGTCCATCTGATGAAAATTTCTTCTAATTCTACCAAGCTTCTATCTGGAAACGTTCCTGTCAAGCGCGCCCACACAGCTAGAAATACGTCACAGAATTAATTTAAGTAAACGAAAAACCCTTTGATGTTTTGAGTGGCTGCCCTGGTTCACGATATTACAATCGAATGGTGAGCCACTATCTTGTGAGTCACATCAGTTCTTTCAGATGATATCTTGTTACCTGATAAGCAAATGGACACTGCGCGAATTTTCGTGAGTCACTTGAGCTGCTATAAACCGACGCTGTAAAAGTACAGAAAGTAACTCAAACACACATTGTCCTCTCAGCCATAAGGAAAGCCATGGCTTCCTATAACACGAAGTTACCGGTCTTACAGCCCACTGTCAAGGACCTGTGTCATATTGGTCGAAACAAATCCTTTTTTATTGGCAGTCTTATAATTTATAGATACAGAGTGCCTGCGAGGGAGTCACTGATTTCCAAATTAAATATTTCAAAAACTGAAATCGATAGACGAGTGCAACAAAATGTGTATTTATATTGAAATTTGTAAGAAATTTTATGTAGAAGTTTTACAGAAGTTTCGAAATACTTTTAAAAAATGCTAACAGATGGCACTGTACGCTGTGAGGCTCTTATAGTATCAGCGTGCATAATTAAATTCACCTCTGCAAGGAGCCTTTGCAGTCACATCACAATCTTTTCGAAGTGGCCACCACTAGCATTGTGGAGGTGAAGCAAACGAACAGTGAAATGTAAAGCTTCATCAAAGGAAACACATTCAGATGCCACACAGATCGCCAATTCAAGTTCGTCCAGCGTGGTGGAATGGTTCCGGTAGAGCGTGGCTATCAGTTGAAAGGGTACAGTACCGCCCGAAATTGAAAATAGGTACAACATACTTCATTATTTTAGTCAGAACACCACATTTTTTTCTAATAATAACTCAATTTCAATTAATACAGCGAAGCCAGATACCAGTGTGGGAAAGAATGACAATTTATTTATTTAATTGATCACATGTGCACTCCCACAAAGTAAATCCCTACATCCAGTTTGGTGAGATCTGTGAAATGAATGAATGTATGGTCGTCTGCTAACCGCAGGTAGTGAATGCGAATATATCATCATCTTTGAGGCGATCCTTTGGCCACCTTTGGTGGGACCAAAGAGATGAAATTTACCTGAGCTTTGAGCGCCTGAAATGTGGCTGACCAATACGGTAGCAAGGTGCTCCCCGACTTCAGCAGAGGTGCGAGAGGACCTAGAGAACGGCCATGTTTCAGCACTCTGCCGCTGGATCTGATGCTGTTAAGACCTTTTTTAGTTGTGCTCCGTAATGACGAAAGAGTGGAGACATGGTATGCATGTGGAATATTTAAGAGTAGTTTGAAATAGTAATTTCTCTATTTCAGGAACTTTTGTGGGGAGAATTAAGTGTCAGGCAGGTAATATTAATGGGATTGTAATAATCTTCGGAAGTGACCAACGGTCACAATGAAACCACGTGTAGCAATAAGTTGAAATACCTACGTGTGCTTAAGTTAAGCTGAATTACTAGCGTGTGTACAATAAGTTGAAATATTTAAGAAATAGCGTGTGTACCATAAGCTGAAATATTTAAGAAATGGCGTGTGCAGGACTTGAAATTAGAGACGAGTACTTCCACGTGGTGAGTACTGTGTGAGTCTCAAACTGTGTATGAGACAAAAGATAAAGAGAAGTACTCGTCCATGGTATCAGTTGAGGACTCGCGTGTGTGATGAATACGTTCTTAATATTACTTTGCGTGATATGATTCCGTGTGACGCTAGATTCAAACTCTGACAGAGAAGCAAGGTGAGTCGGCCGTCTATCCAGAAACGCCACTTGGCTTGCATTGCACAGGAAGACGTGCATATATCTCCAGAGTCCATAGTAGGAAAGTAGAATTATGAAGTGGGGCAGTGTCGTGTGAAACTGGGATAAATATTAATTGATGTGGGAATGCTGAAAGTGATAATGTTGTGACTATTCTCTGTGTAGTATTTCATATTGTAGTGTGGTGTATGTCATGTAATTTGGGTATGTGTGGTTTGCATGGGAGAGTAGCGAGGTAGTTTCAAAAGATTAGTGGGTTATGCTTGTTCCTTCGGTACCGCTCGGTCTGGAGGAAAGTTTAGTGATGATGATTGTGAGAGTCGAAGTGTGAGGTATAATAATAGATCCACCATCCTATCCAGAAAGTGCACTGTAGCGTTAAATAATTACGAGACCATAATATAGAGATTCACCAATGTAAAGCCATGCCCACTGGGCGGAATTTCTCATGTGTTATTGTTGTAGGTTATAGAATTTGTGTGTTTAGGTTAGAGAATTTATCGGAATAAATAAGATAGTGAAAAGAAAAAGATTGGTGGACTTTTCCTTCGAATTGTATGTTGTCATAATGTCCCAAATTTATAATGTGTGCGCCATTCATATTCAGTGCGGTGGCCACGTGTTGACAGAAGCCGTTAAATAAAAGACAAAGAGAAAATGTGGTATTGCCAGTGCGTAGTGTACAGTCAGAGTTCTGTAAATTACTGATAGTCAGATGCGTGTTTCCGTTGCGTATTAATCATATAGGAGGATAACTTGTAACTTAAGTGTGAGTACTAGAGTTCATGTTACTCGATAAATAAAAATGAATCCGCTCGCTTGGCAGACCACTCATCTTGCAGGCCTGACTGCTTGATGCCACAGTATGAGCAAGGCATGTGGGTGCCTCTCATAATTTCGACCCTGCCAGGATATTTTGCTGTTAGGTTTATTGCTGTTAAGATTTTTTTTGATGGAATATATTGTTATAGCGCTAAGAAGTAAAATTTTTTCTGTTTGCTATTTCTTTCTGGATTGGTGAGGATCTTTTATTTTTTTATGTAATTAATTGCTATATCGCCCAAGGCTGGAAGATCGTTGTATAATTTTTTTTGCGTAATGTCCGTAGCAACTAGGTCACAGTCGAAAAGTGTAGTCACCATGGAGAATAGCGATTCTGGGTTGAACGTAGCAGTGCAGCAGGAAGTAGGTGTCGACCATGGGCTAATGAGCGGGAACGGCAAACACTCGGAAGGGGCTGAATTGTTCAGTGGACCGCTGCTAGGTGATCCTTTGAGCGGCGGGCTTTGTTCACAATCGGGGGCTTTTCCCGACGCCGCGGGCGAGCCGGGACTAGGTCAGGTATGCAGTGAAAGTGCAGCTACCCTTAGCAAAGCTACGGTTTCTCAGGCGAACGAGGTGAGCGCACCGAAAGTAGCAAATGACAGTGTGCTACTGCAGATTTTACAGAGGATGGATAGAGATAATAAGGAGAGAGATAGGGAGAATAAGGAAAGATTTGAAGCAACTAAGGAAAGATTGGAAGCAAATAAGGAAAGACTGGAGGCAATGGATAAGGGAAATAAAGAGGCAATGAGGAAGCTACTCTCAGTTATCGATGAGCGTCTGTCTGCAGTTAACAATCGGTTAGATGAGGGGGAGAAGAATCTGGGTGCGTTGAAGCAAGTATGTGACGTCGTGAAAGAAAAAACCAATAATTTGGAGGTACGAATAATTGCAATAGAGAGGGATATCACAGAACGTAGGGACGTGTTGCCAGATGAGCGAATCAAAGAGGTAGTGGAGGACTTACTTGCAGGTAAACAAGGGGCATTAGACAGCGTGGAAGCTCAAGTCACCCAGAAGGAAGCGGCGCTAAATAAATACAGGGATGCAGTTGCGGAGGTAGTGGTCAGAATGAATACAATTAGTGCAGATGTAGAAAAGGTCAGTGTAAAAGGCGAGGCAGGCTCTGACAGTACGCAGCGAGAGGTTTATGCCGAGCAGGAAGAGATACAATCACTATTACAGTTTAAAGAGGCGCAATTAGAAATAAATAGGAAACATAGGGAAGAACTAGCACAGTTTCAATTAGCATGCAGTATCGGAGGTGACACACCACCAGGTAGATTGCAGAGGGAGAGTGAGATAAATTCAAAAAAAGGAAATAGGCAGAAAGAGGAAGACGAACTCAGAGAGTTAGAAGAACGGTTGTGTCGGATAAAACAGGTGGCAAATCCAACTGGGTATAGCCCAAGGTCGGAAAACATAAATGCGGAAGAAGAATGTAGGAGGCACTTCATGTCAGTACAAAACTTCACTTGTTTTCTGGATCCTGATAACTACCAACATCCATGTCTGTGGTTGTCTCAATTTCAAGATTCATTACCTGCATCGTGGGGACCGCTCCTCAAAATGAAGTTTGTGTGCAACCATTTGAGGGACGAGGCTAGAGCGAAAATGCAGGAAGTTATTAAAGACTGTAGTAGCTACAAGATATTTTGTGACAAGTTTTTAAATGAATTCTGGTCGAAAAGTAAGCAGGACCAGGTTAAGCAAAGCATATTGATGATGCCAAATTGTAACGAAGGTGGTATAAGAGATCCAGTGTCGTGCTATCAGGAAATGCTGAGACGAAACAGGTATTTGGATGTGCCATACGAAACTGGGGAGCTCATTAGGATCTGTATAACGAAGTTGCCAGTGAGATTGCGCAAAGATATAGTGATAGCAGGCAGAGGCTTAGACGATTCTGCATCATTTCAGCACTTGTTACAGGAACTGGGTAATGAGAGCAACATTGTGAACGGCGACACGACTCATAGGTCAGACAGAGTTGAGGATAGGAACGGCAGAAACTATCAGAATGACAGGAGAGCATGGAATCAGAGGAATGACGGGAATGGAAGATGGCGAGGAAATAGGGGGCAGAATTCATGGGAATATCGACCATCAAACTGGGAATATAGAAGATGGGACAGAGATGGAAGAAGAAGGGAAAATCAAAATGAGGGGCGAAGAGAGGATAGGCAGTCATTGCGTTCACGACAGGACAATCATTGTCACAATTGATACGATCAAGGGAAAACAATCGTGTGGGCTTCGTCACATTTCTAACATCAAATTATGGACAAGTTAAGAATAGATCGAAAGTAGGCAAGTTATGGTAGATAGTCAGTGTATTTATTTGTGGTGTGTAACGTTGTGCAGGGTTAAATCGAACATAAGAATTTTCAGGCGGAATGTCAGGAAGTATGACGGAATAGACTGGTCGAATGAGGCATGAATAGGAGTCGACTGAGTGGTATTGTACGCATTTTTTTTGTCATCTGAATAAGGATCAAGCAGAAACGACGTGATGATTAATGAGAGGATAAAGATGGTAGATAGAGAGAGAAGCGACGTGATAAATAGTAGTGGATACAGGTGATATTTAAGGAGAGAAGCGACGTGAAGCAGTGTGATTAATAAAGAGAGATTCGACGTGATGAAACAGTGGTAAATAAAGGTGAGTAGAACTAATAATGTGGAGATGTCTTAGAGGTATGTTACAGAGAGGCCTGTGTTTGCTGCAATCGAGATTGATGCGAATGGCGAAGGAAGACCAGGAAATGATGGAGTAATCGACGGACGGAGAGCCGAAATACGAATGAAGAGATGAGGACAACTGCACAACGTGAAAGGACATAAAGGGAGTATGAGATCCAGATGGTGAACGTTGTGGAATACTGACGTAAGATGTAATAATATAAGTGTAAATCTAATTCTTACCATAACATTGCTATACGAAAAAAATAATTTTTGTTGTTGTTGTTGTTGAAGCCTGGTACCAGTATAACTAATCAAAACGGTACCAAGCATGTGTACAGTTATTTTGCAGGATGAATAATTTGTGTATTTTTTGTTCTTAGATGAAATGTCGCAATTCTAAGTTGATATTTAGCAGGATGAATAATCGGTAAAGTGAATGCAGAGGTAAGCCAATGGAGAGAGGTGCCAGAGTGAAAGGACGAATTCGGAGACTGGAAAGCTATCTCCGAAACAGCTTCATGTGTTATGTGGTTGAGTATAAGGGAGCAAAGATATGGTTTGTTGTCGTGAGTGTGGTGGTGTTAAGGTTAGCTGACTTCTAGACCTATTCTGTTAGTGTATTAATGGATTGAATGAGAAGGAAAATGTGATGTCTGGTGAGTGAGAGTCGTAGAGTAGTGTGATCAATGCGCACACTCCTGTAAAGGGGATGCTACCGATCCGTAACTAAAACTTTATTGTGCATTGTTTGATTTGGATGAACCTCAATGGCAGGTCAGGATCTGACATCATGTGGATGGTTCATACATGTCCTAGAAATGTTGTTATATATAATAAAAATGTAAAATATATAAAGAGATACTAATTTCAGTCTGTCACGAGCACAAAGGTTCATTGTATATTGTAGCTTTAGAATCAACAGTTTCTAATATTTTCACTGTGATAGGATGTTAGAGTAGTCTACTATTTTATATTGTAATTATGAGTTGTATAGATTGTTTCTTATTCCTTTTCTTTTTTTTTACAATTTCATGTTTTGTATGAGGGACGTCAGTAACAATCAATAGCACAAGTGTAGGCTGTATATAGAAAATGGATAAATGTTGATGTTGTATGTGTAGAAAACTAGGGTGTATAATTTTATGTTTTTTTTAGAACAAAGTTTCTCTTATTACCAATGTATCTAATAGATCATACATGTAATCAATGAGTATTTAAATACTGTAAGAATATCCTTTTGTCTGTAATGTTGCGAGATGCACGGAAGGGTCTGACTGATTGGGTGTCGTAACGCCCATACCGCTAGCGGGGCGAAGCTGACGTCGCCATGGGAGAGCTGACAAAGCCGCGGCACTCCCCACTCCACTGCCGGTCGGGGTACACTCCACGCACCCGCTACAGCAGGCCAACGGCCTGGGGCGACACGCACGTACCACTGGCCATTCATAAGTTCCGCCACCCTTACGACTGGGGAAAGTATCCCGCGGAGGCAACAGCGGGTGGTTTCTGCTGCTCAACGGGTTGCGTGGCGGCGCCACAGCAGAATGAACGATGCGGCGCAGAGTCCGGCGGGCATTTGTTATCAGCAACTATTAACTAGTACTGGACTGTGGAGCTGTGAAACAAGATGACTGCTCGTTACGTCTCCATAAGGTGGAAAGTGAAGGACTGGTGTTTCCACGTTGTGAGTGGTGGAAAAGATTTTGTCTTTAGCAGACAGGACGATCGTCTTGTTTTGTCTTGACCACTGAACGGTGGGATCCATAAACTTTTGACAATGACTTGTTAAGTGTGCTTTGTGAATTGCATGTGGGACACTTGGTATACTTAGAGGACAGTTGTCGTTTGGTGAACAATTATTGTATGAAGGCAAGAAATTAGAGTGGGACATTGACATTTGCGTCTGTAGTAGGAGACATTTCTTGAATTGGCGCGGGAATAAGTGCTGTTTGTTGAAACTTACGACTTTTAATTACACCATGAACTGAAAGGACAGAACCGTGGGTAATAGTAGTTGTAGGGCCATTTTTTGGACGAGCAGATTCGTGTGGATGGTACTCTGAGAGTGACTATGACATTTGTGTTTAATGAGAGATACAGTTTACTGTTCAGTGCGTGTTCAAAATGCCGATTTGAGTGACTCAAAGACTTTCGTCCGGGTAACCATGGGAGAGCTTTGACACCGAGACAGTGGTTCTAGGAAAACTATCAGCAACTTTTTGACCCCAAGAAAATCACAGAATGAAATGTTTCCGTGTGACTCGCAAGATAGGGAATAATGTATGTGTAATTGTGTAAATGGTTTTTTATATGTTTCATTCCTGAAGGGACAGCAAGCGTAATTGTATTTTATTAATATTTGTGTTTAGAATAGTTAGTGTTTTTTTTTGTTTGTTCTGGGTTATCAAGTTCACGTAGCATGTTTATTAGAATATTTGGTACAATGATGCTTTAATTATTAGCCGGTGGCATAATACTAACGTAGCGGCTCTTGTAGCATTGATCAGTAAGGTTGTCACAGGGGAGAAGAGTTTGCATTGCACAACAAGTATCGGAATTAACTGATGCATTTTGATGTCGTGGACAATAATGATCTTGTTGGTATGTTGACTGAAGCCACTTATTTTATTATCACAGTGGTGATATTTCACATTAAAGTGTAACGAAGGCTAGCCGAAATGCAAGTTCTTGTCGTCTAAATGTGTGACAACAGAGAAATGAGCAGTAGAGTAAGATACGAGAGCTACTGGTGGTTTTCAAGTACTTATTGCTAACTATTTATTGCGTGTATTGATATGGAGCCTGACTTCTACATGTAACTAGTGTACGCAATTTTTTTTCTTTTGTTGATTTTGTTTTGTATTTAGACATTGCCGTGTAAAGGTTTTTACCCCGCAATTTATGAATGTCAGATTACTTGCTCTGTTTTTGGACAGTGAGCTATTTAAAATTTCATGAGTACAATTAGTATTATTTTATTTGCCATAGAATTAGTGAAGTTTGGATTACTCATAAAAATAACGAAGATCCCAGTAACTAAGCAAACTTTTATCTCAAAATTATTTTTTATTTGTATGATGTAATGTTTTATTTGTCATGTGGATTGTTGTAAATTTGTATGTGTACGTTACTCCGGATTGTGGAGAGTACAATAATGGAACAACTGTGTCAATACTTTGGTAAAGTAACAGCATTTTGTCGTCGATTTGAGAGGTCACCAGGGGCTAAGGTCTCCTCCTGGTTATTTTGATGACTTGCTACGTTTGTTCTAATACAGTTTTCTTAAAAAAATATGTTCGGAACTACCCTCGCATTGCAAGGATAGTACCATGCCATTTTTTTCTGCATGGGTAGCCGGTGGTGAAAGGGTACAGTACCGCCCGACATTGAAAATAGGTACAACATACTTCATTATTTTTTCAGAACAACACATTTTTTTCTAATAATAACTCAATTTCAATTAATACAGCGAAGCCAGATACCAGTGTGGGAAAGAATGACAATTTATTTATTTAATTGATCACATGTGCACTCCCACAAAGTAAATCCCTACATCCAGTTTGGTGAGATCTGTGAAATGAATGAATGTATGGTCGTCTGCTAACTGCAGATAGTGAATGTGAATATATCATCATCTTTGAGACGATCCTTTGGCCACCTTTGGTGGGACCAAAGAGATGAAATTTACCTGAGCTTTGAGGGCCTGAAATGTGGCTGACCAATACGGTAGCAAGATGCTCCCCCACTTCAGCAGAGGTGCGAGAGGACCTAGAGAACGGCCATGTTTCAGCACTCTGCCGCTGGATCTGATGCTGTTAAGACCTTTTTTAGTTGTGCTCCGTAATGACGAAAGAGTGGAGACATGGTATGCATGTGGAATATTTAAGAGTAGTTTGAAATAGTAATTTCTCTATTTCAGGAACTTTTGTGGGGAGAATTAAGTGTCAGGCAGGTAATATTAATGGGATTGTAATAATCTTCGGAAGTGACCAACGGTCACAATGAAACCACGTGTAGCAATAAGTTGAAATACCTACGTGTGCTTAAGTTAAGCTGAATTACTAGCGTGTGTACAATAAGTTGAAATATTTAAGAAATAGCGTGTGTACCATAAGCTGAAATATTTAAGAAATGGCGTGTGCAGGACTTGAAATTAGAGACGAGTACTTCCACGTGGTGAGTACTGTGTGAGTCTCAAACTGTGTATGAGACAAAAGATAAAGAGAAGTACTCGTCCATGGTATCAGTTGAGGACTCGCGTGTGTGATGAATACGTTCTTAATATTACTTTGCGTGATATGATTCCGTGTGACGCTAGATTCAAACTCTGACAGAGAAGCAAGGTGAGTCGGCCGTCTATCCAGAAACGCCACTTGGCTTGCATTGCACAGGAAGACGTGCATATATCTCCAGAGTCCATAGTAGGAAAGTAGAATTATGAAGTGGGGCAGTGTCGTGTGAAACTGGGATAAATATTAATTGATGTGGGAATGCTGAAAGTGATAATGTTGTGACTATTCTCTGTGTAGTATTTCATATTGTAGTGTGGTGTATGTCATGTAATTTGGGTATGTGTGGTTTGCATGGGAGAGTAGCGAGGTAGTTTCAAAAGATTAGTGGGTTATGCTTGTTCCTTCGGTACCGCTCGGTCTGGAGGAAAGTTTAGTGATGATGATTGTGAGAGTCGAAGTGTGAGGTATAATAATAGATCCACCATCCTATCCAGAAAGTGCACTGTAGCGTTAAATAATTACGAGACCATAATATAGAGATTCACCAATGTAAAGCCATGCCCACTGGGCGGAATTTCTCATGTGTTATTGTTGTAGGTTATAGAATTTGTGTGTTTAGGTTAGAGAATTTATCGGAATAAATAAGATAGTGAAAAGAAAAAGATTGGTGGACTTTTCCTTCGAATTGTATGTTGTCATAATGTCCGGAATTTATAATGTGTGCGCCATTCATATTCAGTGCGGTGGCCACGTGTTGACAGAAGCCGTTAAATAAAAGACAAAGAGAAAATGTGGTATTGCCAGTGCGTAGTGTACAGTCAGAGTTCTGTAAATTACTGATAGTCAGATGCGTGTTTCCGTTGCGTATTAATCATATAGGAGGATAACTTGTAACTTAAGTGTGAGTACTAGAGTTCATGTTACTCGATAAATAAGAATGAATCCATTCGCTTGGCAGACCACTCATCTTGCAGGCCTGACTGCTTGATGCCACAGTATGAGCAAGGCATGTGGGTGCCTCTCACAGTGTGGCCCACAATAGCAGTCACAGAAAGTCAGATCAGGCGAAAATGAAGGCCAGTCCATCGTTGTGCCAGCAAATTTGCAATAATCCAACACATTGACTCTATTCCCTAAGTACTCGTCAAGAAAGCGTAACACCTGTTCGGTGCTATGTGGTTTGGCTCCAACTTGCACAGACCACTCGATGGTTGGTCGAACATCTAACATTAGCTGTGTGGTGATAATGTGTTCCAAAATAGCAATGTAACGTCCAATAATGATTGTTTCTCGCACGAAAAAAGGGTAAATAATGCATCTACTGCATACCGCAGCAAAACGCTAATTTTGGAAGAATATAGTGGTTTTGCTTGACGCACATGGGGATTTTCGATACCCCAAAACCACCAGCTTTATTTATTTTGGAGTCCATTCAGGTGGACGCATGCTTCGCCTCTAAACCAGATACAGCCAAAATCAAATCCTTCATTACAAATCATTAAGAGAATTTGATTCGCAAAGTCAGCCCAGTGTCGCACAGTTCGTACAGGTATGGCCTGGTGGATCTGGATTTTGAATGGAAATATGTGTAAGCTCTCAGTATGCTCTGCGTGCTGAAACGCTTCAAACCAGTCTCTGTTGCAATTATTCACACAGGTTTCCTTTGACTTTGCTGAATAAGTCCATAAACCTTGGTGGCATTTTCGGGAGTAATTACAGTTTGGTTGGAGTCAAAGTTCCCTTTTAGATCAACAGTAACGGTGCCTCTCTGGTCAAATTTAGCGAAGAGCTGAAATCGTGTTTGAAAACTGCACCTTGTTGTCGTAGGACTGCGTTCTAACCTGTGATATTCCAGTAACAGAAAAACACGTTGTTCAATATAGTAATACATGATTTTAACCTCTTTCTTCGGTACGCTAACCTCCTTTCACGTTTCAACGGTGGAATTGATTGCTCTGATGCTGCTGCTGCTGCGTTACAGAGACAGATGGGTCCCTGTTGTCCGGTGGAGTTCTAGCTTGTGAGCTATGTCTCCAAACTGACGAGAGAGGCGGTATGAGGTAGGCATCTTGATGCTGTCCTAACTGTCGGCGTGAACGGTTTCGTCCTCGGGTACTTGTGACTTAGCCGTCACGAAGCAGGTGTAGCCATTTGTTACCACTGAGACCCTGCACCCGTTGGCCCAGTGTGCGGATAAGTTGATTTGTTGACTGGGTGGTCTTCTCGTAGAAGAGCCGAGCAGCCTGCCGGAACCTATCTCTGATGGTAGGTATATTGGAGACCCGAATGAGCTAGGCTGATGGATAGTCCCGAGGCAGATGTAACGCCAGCCGCAGAGCCCGGTTCTGGAGCCGTTGCAGGCGTCCAACGTCAGTCGCCACTGCGTTGGCCCAGACCACTGAAGCGTAGGAATTGATTGGTCCCACTCACTCACTCATTCACTCATAGCACGGACTGAACATCGAGTCCGATTGGGCAGGAGTCTAAGCAGCGAAGCTGGTGTTACTCTGTGGTAGGCAATGGTGGTAACGATGGCCTCTGGGACGGATGATCCTCAGGCTACTTTCGAAGATTTTCGAAGTAGGCGATGGCGGCTGCGTCCTCTGGGGCCGATTTTCTTCTGCCGGAGCGCCACTCCTCCGTCAGCCACTTCTCGGCGACCTGGTAGATGTGCTCCCAGTCGTCGGGGGTGAAGATGGGGAGGGCATTGATCGCTTGTAGCTCCTTCCGAGACCTCGTGCAACAGACCACGAGTGTGGTTCAAATGGCTCTGAGCAGTATGGGACTTAACATCTCAGGTCATCAGTCCCCTAGAACTTATAACTACTTAAACCTAACTAACCTAAGGACATCACACACATACATGCCCGTGGCAGGATTCAAACCTGCGACCGTAGCGGTCGGGCTGTTACAGACTGAAGCGCCCAGAACCGCTCGGCCACCAGCGGTCGGCACCACGAGTGTGGCGGAGGCCGCATGGGAGGGAAGGCTTTGATACCTCTGGGGGCGTAAAAGGATATGGGTTGTCCCTATGAGGGTACGACGCATCCGCAATGGACGCCGCGATCTTTTTAAGGAAGGGCTGCACACTGTGCTCATCTGGGAGCGGCAGACACAGGGGGAGCTCCTCCTCCTCGAAAGTCTCTATCTCGACGTGGGAGGTGACTGGCGGCGCCTTTTCCCTGGTTCGTGGACTGCCGCCGCAGGGGGAGGCAGTCCAGGTGACTCGACGTCCATCGCCCACCGCATTTCTGAAGCGCGTCCCGCTCGGCCGCATAGGCGGCTTGGAAGCCGGCCATGGCGTCGTCGGCGCGGATCGCACCCCTCGCCAGAGCGGGTAGACGTGGCGGCCGTCGTGCGCCAGACACCGCCGCAGGGCATGTCGCGGCGGGCTGGCGGCGGAAACTCCTTGTGATAGCCGCAACTACGCGAGTTGGCGGCGTGTGAACCGCCGCAGTTCGCGCATCTGCTGGCCACCCCTCGTGGCTTGGTGCAACTGCGAGTATCGTGTGCTGCAACGCACTTCATGCACGCGACGGCGTTCTTGGAAACATTCGCAGTGTGTCCCAAGTGCTGGCACCTGTAGCATTGAACGTCCTTGCGTTTCCGCTGAGTGCGCTTCAGCTGTCGTCGGCGGCCGCCGTTGCTCCCCATCGCGTTGATGATAAGCTCAAGTGCGGCTGCGAGCTGCTTTCCCTTGCGTCCAACCATGGCGTTGGGCTAGTGGCGTTGGCGTGCGCGAGCAACGGTAACGAAGTAAGCCGCAGCGAGTCGAGCAGCGGAGTGCGTGGTGCGTGCGTGCCGGCCGCGTGTTGATTGGTCTGAACTGCGAAGCACTACTTATAGGGACTACGTATTGCGATTACGGTGCCATCTGTTAGCAGCATTTCGAACTATTTCGAAACTTTTGTATTATTTCTCTATAAAATTCTTACAACTTAAACAACAAACATACCATTTGTTGCACTCGTCTCCCGATCTTACGGGGGCAAGCTGAAAAGTAATGTCTCCGAATTTTTTATATGAAAACTCTGAAGGCTATTTAAATCAAATAAACGTTATTAACATCTTTATTCTTCAAGTCTACATATTTGCAGCCCTCTGTCAACAGAGGGCTCCGAATTGTAGCGTGTAACATGGCGATGTGTAACGTAACTATGTCGGTGCGTGAGAAATAGTGTGCTGTAATCGACTTATTCGAAGAGTTCGGCCACGCATGGAGCATCCTCTCCTTCTGCATGACAATGCCAGAGAACACACGAGCGCTGCGGCAGCTGCAGCAATCTGACGTCTTGGTTTCGCTGTCATCGATCATCCTCCATACAGTCCCGAGTACCCCATTCGATTTTCATCTGTTTCCGAGACTTAAAGAATACCTTCGAGGACTTCACTTTGATACTGATGCACCGGTGCAAGCAGACGTGAGATTGTGGCTCCGTCAACAAGGTCAAACATTCTACAGTGGCGGTATCAACAAACTGATCTCTCGTTAGCAGAAATGAGTTCATCACCAGGACGTTGAGAAATAAATATGTAGACATGAAGAATAAAGATTTGTAATGTTAATAATAATTATTTCATAAGAGTAGTTTTAGAGTTTTCACATAAAAAATTCGGAGTAATTTATTTTAAGCACCCTCTCGTCATTTCCGAGACATTTAATTTTTAAAATCAGGTGCTCCTTTGCTGGACACCCTGTGTTGTTAGACCTCCGATTATTTTCGGTTGACACCACTGTATCTTTTAAATCACGCTTTTCTCAAAAAAATGTGTTTTATCATCTGCATTCTTGTGCTATATTTGCAAATGATTAAGGTAGTGTTTGCTTCTTTCTCAGATAAAAATTGTATTAATTCAACACCTGCGCCTATTGGAAGTATTCACTGAAGAGGAATTTTCCTTGCACCAAGTATTCAGACTCTAAACGAGGTTAACGCTTGGGTTAAGTGTAGTAGATCCACAAACAGCCATTATTCAAATGTGATGTCAATCTCAGTTCCCAAAATAGACGAAATAAAAGAGTCGCAGGGACCTTACTGTGTCTTTAAATCTACATCTGTACTCCAAAAGCCATGGTACGGTGTATGGTGGAGGTTAACTGAAAGCAACAAAGTCTTTTCCGCTTTCCTGTTCCGTTGGTGGATGGGTTGCTGAAAGAAAGATTGTTAGTGAATCTCTGTATAATCCCGAATTTCATTAATTCTTCCTCTTCTCTTAATATTTGAGAAATAAGATGGAAAATATAATGTGTTTGTCAAGTCATATCGGGACGTGTGTTCTCGGGATTTTCAGAACCTGGATCTCCGTGATGCATAATGCCTTTCCTGTCGCTTTTCCCACCGAATGTTGTGGTTTATTGAGTTTGTCGGCTACATTCCTTTGCTGAGCACACAACTCCGTGAGAAAGGGCTCAGCTTATACTCGAATCTTCTCCTTATAGTATGTTAAAAAATGGTTCAAATGGCTCTGAACACTATGGGACTTAACAGCTGAGGTCATCAGTCCCCTAGAACTTAGACTAATTAAACCTAACTAACCTAAGGACATCACACACATCCATGCCCCAGGCAGGATTCGAACCTGCGACCGTAGCGGTCACGCGGTTCCAGACTAAAGCGACTAGAACCGCACGGCCAAACTGGCCGTCACAGTATGTTAATTTAAATTGGTAAAAATGTCCACTTGACGAACAATGTTCAAGTTTTAATCGAACGACGGTTTTGCTAACCGCCTCAGATGAATTACGCTTTCTTAGGATTCTTCCGCCAAATTTCAGTCTTGCATATGTCTTCAGCGAAAGTACGCAGCCTGACAACAAGACTGAAGCATCCAGAAGGCATCGTTAGATGCCAATGTTAATTTATTACATGTAGATTCCATCGGCGTTTATGTAAATTGTTAGAAGTAAAATTCTCTGTGAGAGGTAGAAGGGTCACGAAATGTTGTTACCAGCAGGCGTGATCAGTGTCAGATGTTGAGTGATCACGGTAAAGAACACAGAGATTCCACGCAGTCGTGCGGGACGGCGTTATCTGCATCCGACAGGGTTTCAAAGGGGCCTCGCAGTGAGTCTCCATTTGTCAGTCTGGTCGAATCGAGCATTATCCAGATTTGTAGAGCATTCAGATATGACAGTGATCTTTTGTTGGACTGTATGGGTACGTGAGGTAATGTCAACTCGGTCGCAAGGCCAGTATCTAGGATATCAAGGAACAGTTACGAAAGTTGTGGACCAGATTGGCTCAGGAGAGACAACCATCCAAACCGAATCAGTGATCAGTGCGTGCATCCAGACCAGAGGGGATACAACATCACACTGATAAGTGGGCTCATACCGCCAAGTTCTGTTTAAATTTGGCTCCATTTTGTAATAAAAAGATGGTTCAAATGGCTCTGAGCACTATGGGACTTAACAGCTGAGGTCATCAGCCCCTAGAACCTAGAACTACTTAAACCTAACTAACCTAAGGACATCACACACATCCATGCCCGAGGCAGGATTCGAACCTGCGACCGTAGCAGTCTCGCGGTTCCGGACGGAAGCGCCTATAACCGCACGGCCACTGCGGCCGGCCTTTGCAATCATTGAAATAACATCTCATACCTCCCTACCCACCCCAACCCTGGAAGTTTCATTCCGTTACCTCCTCCTTTTCTGAGTGCTTTTTTTTTTTTTTTTTTTTTATTTTTTTTTTTTTTTTTAAAGTCAGGCTGTGTATTTGATACGTTAGGGCAGACGTTTGAGGGACTCATCTCCTGATGGCGAGGCAATATTTTGCAGCGCTGTTGTCTCCTCTTTGAAGGTTCTTTCCAAAAAAAAAAGTTTATAATTAATTTTAAGGTGATGTTACAATTCATCAGCAGTAAACGACAAAAATTACTTACATAGGTCAGTAAATCTGCCATATTTTCCGCTATGACTTACCAAAAACCACAAACTCATAAATTTACTCGTTCTGGAAACATATACAGCAGCCTGTTTTCGCTGCCCCATCTTGTATAGTCTGCAAGTTTCAAAAATTCAGCTTCTCTGAAAAGTACCTGAAATGGCCCATAGATACGATAGAGACAAGATGAACCGACGTCAAAAGTAAGTTGAATATTCTGACTAGTCAAGCTGAAAGATGCCTTTGAGGACAGTTGATTTAGATTTTGTAGAACGTGGAAGGCTGAAATACTACAGGATAGTACAGGATTTAGAAAATAAATTAGGTGACGGAATGATGTAACAGAACGCCATTTCCAAAACACAGGAGGAATACTCGACTACGACTCTCCAACTTGTTAAAATTGTAATCAATAAGTATTGGGACAAATCCCAGTGGCTGCAATGTATGAGTTCGTACCTGCAGACTACAGGGCTGGCAGACAAGTCGTGGCCTGTTGCAGCAAGATCGGCAGACACACAGAAGAACCGCGTGTTTCCAGTCAGGCTACAACACAGGTTCAGAGATGCAAGTGACGATTATCCCACAGCAGGTTAGATGTGGTTTCTCTGGTGCTATTAACGAAAGTAAATGATCAGTGGATGGTTTTGTCACTATGCAGCCAATAGATGTGAGCTTCAGAAGATATGAACAGCGCTAGGAAATGATTCCCAAATTCTGTTACTCGCGTAATGTCATTCAGCAAATGCTTTTGCAATTATAGGTACTTAAAATTTGTACTCGAGCAAACACATCTAAGAGGGGTTCAAAGATAGTACTCTTGGGGTTAAATACCTTCTTTTTCTTTCGTTTCTCAGTATAAATAGTTCAGGGTACTGCCTGACCTCTACTGCTGTAGTTAGGTGTTTTTAGAACGAATGTCAAGAACGCATGATTTTACTTTCACATTCTTAAATTCCTAACTTATATTCATCTGTGACTTCCCATGAGTGTTGCAAGGCAAATTAAGAGAAAAATATACGTTTGCACTTTTCTGGACTCCACAACGTCACTGCGTTTCGCTCGTAACATCAAATTACGAAATTGATTAAAAGAAGTTACGTCTGTCTTTTGAATAAAAATATTTTGTTCGTCACTCTTAAAGCACAAACACAAATATCAAACACACCCTCACACCCACCCACCCACACACACACACACACACACCCACACACACACACACAGAGAGAGAGAGAGAGAGAGAATAGATATTGTTTGCGATACACATTTGTTTCTATTCATTCTCTTTTGCTTTTTTCCCCATGTTACATGCGAGGGATTTGATAATCCATTTAAATAAAGGTTCTAGACGAGTTACTGCAGATGACGATCTCCATGTCACTCTGGGTCTTCTCTGCCATTCCAAGGGCCCACATGTTCTTTCCGTGAAGACTGAAATTTCTCTGGCCCTTTATGAAAAACTATTTTCCAAGCGCTTCATAACAATCGTGAAAGTAAGAAGGGGAATAGACTTTAACATCTCACAGTGAATAAAGACTAGCCATAATTCATTGGAGGAGCACTGGAGAAAGAAACAACTGTGATTTCGGTATAAAACCGTCCCGAAACTGACCTAAATCGCTTTACAGAAAGAAAACCAAAGAAAACCTGAGTCAGTTTGGCTGGACGTGGTTTGAACCTTGTACCTTCAAATATTAGTACAGAGCCACTTCATTTAATATTTTCAATTCTTCTGACTCTGTAGTGTTATACACTAAAGAGTCAAAGAAATTGGTACACCTGCTCAATATCATGTAAGGCCCCACCGAACACACAGAAGTGCAGCAACACAACGTGGCATTGACTCGACTAATGTCTGAAGTAGTGCTGGAGGGAACTGATACCATCAATCCTGCTGGGCTGTCCATAACTCGGTAAAAGTACCCCAGGGCGTGGATATCTCTTCTGAACGGCACGTTGCAAGGCGTCCCAGATATGCTCAGTAATATTCATGTCTGGGGAGCTTGGTGGCCAGCGGAAGTGTTTAAACTCAGAAGAGTGTTCCTGCAGACACTCTGTAGCAATTCTGGGTGTGTGGAGCGTCGCATTGTCCCGCTGGAATTGCCCAAGTCCGTCGGAATAAACAATGGAAATGAGTGGATGCAAATGATCAGATAGGATGCTTACGTACGTATCATCTGTCAGAGTCGTATCTAGATGTATCAGGGGCCCTATATCACTTCAACTGCACACACCCCACGCCATTAAGAGCCTGCACCAGCTTGAACAGTACCCTGCTGACATGCAGGGTCCATGGATTCCAAAGGTTGTCTCCATACCGATACAAGGCCATATAATTTGAAACGAGACTTTTCCCACCAGGCAACATGTTTCCAGTCATCAACAGTCCAATGTCGGTGTTAACGAGCCCAGGCGAGGCGTAAGAGTTTGTGTCGTTGAGTCATCAAGGATACACGCGTGGGTCGAATGTTTCGTTGAATGGTTCGCGCGATGACACTTGTTGATGGCCCAGCATTGAAATCTGCAGCAATTTGCGGAAGGGTTGAACTTCTGTCACATTGATCGATTCTCTTCAGTCGTCGTTGGTCCCGTTCTTGCAGGTTCTTTTACCGGTCTCAGTGATGTCGGAGATTTGATACTTTAAAGAATTCCTGATACTCACGGTACATTCATGAAATGGTCATACGAGAAAATCCTCACTATATCGCTACTTCGGAGATGCTGTGTCCCATCCCTCGTGCGTCGACTATAACAAATGACTCTAAGCACATCTGAGGTCATCAGTCCCCTAGACTTAGAACTACTTAAACCTAACTAACCTAAGAACATCACACACATCCATGCCCGAGGCAGACTATAACACCACATTCAACTCACTTAAATCTTGATAACCTGCCATTGTATCAGCAATAACAGGTCTAACAACTGTGCCAGACACTTTTTGTCTGATATAGGCGTTGCCGACCGCAGCGCCATATTCTGCCTATTTACATATCACTGTATTTGAATACGCATGCCTACAGCAGTTTCTTTGGCGCTTCAGTGTAGATATCAACGACATTATATATGTAATAAGCCAAAACACTGCTATTTTCAAAGACTTTTTATTGAGATGTTATTTTAGGGGCATGTAAAGCTATTTTCATAACACATGGTTAATGCTGTCGCTGTTTAATACCTTGTATTACTGCGTATCATAAGTGTAGCGCAGACGAAATTGTTATTCTGTAAGCATGAAATATCGCAGCAGTGGAATTTGTTGGTGAACAATATTCGTTAAGTTTGACCATTTCAAAGCTCAGGAGCAAATTCCAGAGCTGAGACATTGTGTATCTAGAGAATAACCATTTCGTCTGCGATACAGCTACGATAGGCAGCAATACAAGGTATTAGACAACGACAGCGTTTACGATGTGTTATGGAAGGAAATTGCTTGATAATGGCTATAGTGGCGAAATAAGCTTATAGCACCAGAAAATGACATCTTAATAAAACGTATTTGAAAACAGCAAGCCGGCCGGGGTGGTCGAGCGGTTCTAGGCGCTACAGTCGCAGGTTCGAATCCTGCCTCGGGCATGGATGTGTGTGATGTCCTTAGGTTAGTTAGGTTTAAGTAGTTCTAGGGGACTGATGACCTCAGAAGTTTAGTCCCATAGTGCTCAGAGCCATTTGAACCATTTGAAAACAGCAATGTTTTGTCTTACTATACATACTCTATTTAGTAATAATCAAAAATGTCCTGTATGAAGTTATAGACACAGATCTTCCCGGGAAATTAAATTCTCACGCAAAGGACACATTTTGACACTATTATTACACTGCTCTGAATACAAATTGTTGTAACCGCTGCCGTGATACACAGTTTTCAATCCACGTAATTATGTGTTAAACGAGAAACAACATTGTTTGTGAGCGTCAGGTCATTAAAATACAGAAGGCGTTAGCAGGAGTGTTATTCAAATTCGTGTAGCCGTTCCGCTCGAGGTTCCTTCTTTGTTTGTTTTGTATGTGTTCTTCTCAATATTCTCTTTTCCATCGACACTAACAGTATCAGACGAGAGGAGGAGTTTCACTAAAGACGCCGCTATGTGCACGCAGCAGGCATTACAACGTTTAAAGTGCTACATGCTTGTGCTGACATGAGCATTTGAGAGTAGATTCACTTTCCCTGTGATGGCAGTCTAAGCGTGTTAACGCTCACAGTAGGCGGGTAGCAATTGACATCTTCCGGCATTTACCCGCAGACGGGCGCCTTTAGAAAGACAGCTACGAATGCGGCATTTACGCCTGTTTTGAAGTGCTAAACAGCTTAGGGCACATCAGTGAAAAGTCAGAATAAAATGCTACAAATTATATATTTTCAAATTCATATTTGACTCGATATTCAAACTGCATTGGATCCACACAATTCTGATTAATTTTTTCAGCAGGATTTGTATAAAGCTGAATATTTTAAATTGTAATTTAGTACTTTTATACATTGTAATAACGTCATTATAACCGCCAATATTGCGGTGAGTGTTAAAGCTTCGATTCCGGCCCTGGATCGAATCCGCCCAGCGGTTTAACGACGAGGGTCGGTGTTACCGCCATCCTGGATGCGATTTTTAGGTGATTTCCCACAACACACTAGGTGAATACCAGGTTGGTACCAAAGTTACGTTATTCGCAAACATTTATAAAACTATCACTCATTTTCACACGCAGACCGTTGGGATATCCGTATTCCGTTCCGAGGGGGCGTGCGGGGTGAGGGGGGCGAAAGCATGCCATCCCAAACGCTACAAGGAAACTTGTTTTCATTCTATGTTACGTAGGACTGCCTTTATCAAAGGACGAAATCGATGAGGAAATTGAGATCTTGAAGCACACTGTGGGTGCAAATGTATGCGACAGCTCTATAATAACATGTATATGCAATAAGTTAAAACGGCGAGAAAACGAACATAGGAAGAAATGTTATTTCGTCAGCATTACATTCTGTGACAGAACTGATAAAATTGAAATGCTCTACTTTAATCAAACTTAACAGTTTCTTTTAGAAGAGAAAGTACTCTGAGCCACTGTTCGTCAGAACATCTCATATCGAAAGAGTAGGTGTTTGTAATCCATTATTTGCGAGAGAACGTTTGATCACTGCCAAAACCTTATATTGGACAAACGGGTCTAACATTTAAAACTCACTTCAATGAACATACTCCTACAAAAAGTAAAACTGCACTAGGTACACATTTATTAACATATAAACATAAAATCGCTAGTATCTACAATAACATGAAGATTTTGCGTAGAACAAACAAGGGGCGGCAGCTAAACATGCTTTCAAAGCTGGAAATTTATACCGCCAAAAGAACAGAACCTAACAACAACTCCGCCATAGCCGGTCCCAAGCCCGGTTGAAAAAGGAGGAGGGGGAGGAGTAACACCTCATAAAAAAACCTTGATTCACCTGGCCCGGGTGATAGTACCTCGTGAGGGCCCCTTGCCAGGGACACGGTGAAGACCTCAACGGCAGTGAAGGCGGAAATGAAGATCATCGGTACGGCGGAACTGGCGGAAGAGGCAACCTTGCTTTTTGGGATACTATAAAAGCTATCGTCCAAGGTTATTTGGACAAAGGGCACGACGGTTCCACAGGTCAGTGGCGGTAACCCTACAGCGTCTGTTCCACATGTTAGTGGCGGCTGATCTATAAAACTCAGAAGTGGAACTCTGAGCTTAACCAGACTGAATCTCAATTTCAGTCACAAACCCAATCCAATTAAATCAACGTGGATACTATAAAAGCTATCGTCCAAGGTTATTTGGACAAAGGGCACGACGGTTCCACAGGTTAGTGGCGGTAACCCTACAGCGTCTGTTCCTCATGTTAGTGGCGGCTGATCTATAAAACTCAGAAGTGGAACTCTGAGCTTAACCAGACTGAATCTCAATTTCAGTCACAAACCCAATCCAATTAAATCAACATGGATACAGCACCTTCAAAGACAAATTACCCCAGTGGGTCAAATCCCACGGTTGAAAACCCGCAAGTGGTCTATTCGGATTCTGGGGAGACCACAGAAGTGTGCATGGAGGTAAATCGGAGTACCTCAAAACCCCGTAATAAGAAAATCAAACCAAAATCTAGAATTTGGCTAATGACATTTAATGTAAATTCTCTCTTAAAAATGGGAAAACTAAAAAACATCCTGGACAAATCCAGAGAATGTAAAATCAAAATTATTGCATTTCAGAAATCACGATATACAGATGAAAATCCTTTTGATTCGGAAGGATACAGGATATACAAAGGAAAACCTGGAAAACGAGCCATGGCAAATTGTCCACAATTTGGAACTGGATTTATAGTAGATACATCTATACTTGATTCGGTCGCAACTTTCAAATCTTACTCGGGTCGACTCTCCACGATGACAATAAAATCCGCTAATAAGATATACACCCTAATCAACGGACATGCACCAACTAACATCACTAACAAAAACAAAATAGAAGAAGTAGAAGAATTCTGGAACCAATTAGATAATGTTCTCCAAAAAATCCCATATAACCATGTCAAAATCCTTATGGGCGATTTCAATGCACAAATCGGTAAAGAAAAGAAATATCGATATTGGGTATGTAAATGGTCAGGGCATACACAGACCAACCGGAATGGCATGCGACTCATTGAAATCTGCAAAAACCATGACCTATTTTTCAAATCAACATTTTTCAAGAAAAGAGCCTCGAAAACGAAAACTTGGATCTCATCTAATCCATTACTAGGTGAATATCAGTTGGATCATGTAATGATCTCCCGCGTAAATACAGTAGAAATCATGAAACTTAAAGTCCTTAATGGACTAGACCTAGATTCCGACCATTACCCAACAAAATTCTCCCTAGATGTCATTCCAGAAAAAAGAAAATTCACTAAGAAATCTCCACACCGTAAATATGATGTACAAAAGATATATGGCAATGAACAATTTACAAAAGAAACGCAATATTTAAAACCACAAAATTGGCAACAGCTGCAAGCAGGACTTTTAAATGCAGCTGAAACTGTAGCACCGCAAACAAGAACACGTAAACACCCACGGTGGACAGATGAGTGTGACCAACTGATAAATCTCAGACAACAGGCGTGGTAAAATTGGTTGTGCAACAAAAATCAAAAGACCCTGGAAGATCTCAAAGATACCAGGAAAACAGTCACAAAAGCAATACGAACAGTCCGTAAACAACACGAGGACAAAAAATTGCAAGACATAGAAAATGATTTCAAGAAAAACAATTCCCGAAATTTCTACAGAGTATTCAAACAAAAATTAACAAAGTACTCTCCTCCATCACTCCAGTTCAAAAATGACCATGGGGAAATGGCTCATACCAACACCGAAAACTGTGAAATTCTTGCCAAATACTTTTCTAAATTACTGAATTGTGAAAAGCCTGCAGAAAAATTTGAGTTCCATCGTACACAACGAAACCCAGACTCAAAGCCACCAAGTTTACAAGAGATTAAAGAGATAATTCAGTCACTGAAAAATAACAAAGCATCAGGAGAAGACCAAATCATCGCAGAATTATGGAAAAATGCAGGAGGAAATCTTATTGCAAAACTCAAAGAAATTATACATGAAATTTGGAAAACTGAAAAAATCCCCACAGATTGGAAGACTGCAATCATACATCCTCTGTACAAAAAAGGAAGTAAAACAGACCCCAACAACTATCGTGGAATCTCTTTATTGTCAATAACATACAAAATTCTGTCTAAAGCCCTACTAAACCGCGCAGAACCTCAGCTGGATTCAAAACTAGGCGAATACCAAGGTGGGTTCAGAAAAGGTCGATCTTGCGTAGAACAGATCCTTAACTTGAAAAACTCAATGAAATATTTACATAGTACTTCAAACAAAAGTTATGTCATCACGTTTGTCGACTTTAAAAAAGCATATGACAGTATAGACCGAGAATCCCTTTTTGAAGTATTAGCAGAATTTGGACTAGATCAAAAGACAACAAACATCATAAAAGAAACACTCACGGAGACCAAATCAAAAGTAAAATTTATGGGAGAATTGAGCACAGAATTTGAAATAGACACAGGAGTACGACAAGGGGATGTACTGTCCCCAGTGCTCTTCAATTGTGCTCTTGAAAAAGTTGTTAGAGAATGGAAAAAAGCAGGTGCACCAGCACACAGACTGGGACCTAGACATAAGGGCATAGAATTACACTGTTTAGCATTTGCTGATGACATGGCACTGATCGCACCAGACATTACTGATGCACAGAAACAGCTAGAATTATTACAAGAACAGGCAGCTAAAATAGGATTACAAATTTCATTTGAAAAAACAAAATTTATGACTGACGTCAAAGATGCACCTTCTGATCTCAAAATTGGTAATAACTACATCTCTCGAGTAAAAGAATTTAAATATTTAGGTGAATGGATTGCAGAAAATTGTAATGAAAAGAAATCTGTCAGATCAAGAGTCCAGAAAATGGAGACGGCGTTTCAGTTAGCAAAAAACATTTACAACAAAAAGAGTCTCTCGTGGAACTGCAAAATACGACACTACACAACAGTATTTAGACCCGAAGCTCTCTACGCATCTGAGACACTAAACCTTCAACACAGAACACTAAAAGAGGAATTAGAAGTGAAAGAACGTAAGATAATGAGGAAAATCCTAGGACCAAGAACTAAAGATGGGGTACATTATCCAAAACCCAATGCAGAAATATATAAAAATATCTCCAAAATAACAGACACAATGCGCATTAGAAGAATCCAATTCATGGGGCACTTAGAAAGAATGGACTCAAACAGGTTAACGCACAAAATCCATACATTTTTAAAGAACAAAACTACAAGACCGAACTGGTACAAACAGACGGAAAAAGACCTGAGAGAATTAGGGTCTCCAAATCTACATGATAGAAATGAAATCAGAAAAATCACAAACACACGGGGTTTTGAGGAAGAAGAGAGAAAAACTAACCGACATACATGGTCTACGCAACGAAAGCTAGCCAATTCGTTGTTTATGAAGGAATACTGGGCGAAAAGGAAGGCCAACAAATGTTGATTACGCGTGGTCCTAAGTGATCCATCCGCGAAGAAGAAGAAGAAAGAACCTAACAACAATCTTAACGTACAGAATGAATTTTCCCCGTAACACGTATTTTAATATTTACGATGTTCCCCGTCGTTGAGCTAACATGATCGTTTTCATCATGTCAATAGCCGCGCGGGATTAGCCGAGCGGTCTAGGGCGCTGCACTCATGAACTGAGCGGCTGGTCCCAGCGGAGGTTCAAGTCCTCCCTCGGGCACGGTGTGTGTGTTTGTCCTTGGGATAATTTAGGTTAAGTAGTGTGTAAGCTTAGGGACTGATGACCTTAGCAGTTAAGTCGCATAAGATTTCATACACACTTCCTTTCATCATGTCAATAGGCCTTAGATTGAAGGTGGTCGCTGCAGACTGTAGCCTGTGTCATGCATAAAGACACAAGTGCATCACTCGTTACTCAACCTGCTATGGTATGTGGAGAAGGCTACTGGCACTCTGTTTCCTCCACACTATTATAATGCAAGTCTTTTTTAATATGTACTGCTGTTGTTTGCTAGAGTAAATAATTCTTTTTGTAACCAGATTAATTTTTGCTCAAATGTTTGGGCGGATCGGAAACAAGACTCCCCAGAAATTACATAGTAGATGCTTTTCCGAATTTTCATACCCAAATGAAGCGACTGAAATGGACATATGATGCATCGAATTGCCCAGCGTGAGGTTTAGTTTCGCAAAGAAAATTTATTGCTTGAAATAATCAGGGTAATTAAGAAGAATTTAATTAGTGATTTGAGGGAAAACTGAAATATTTCACGAACAGCTGCTGCTAGCTATGCAACTGAAGTGACAAAAAATATCAAATCACAGGTAAAGTAAAAGTTCTCTGCTTTCTCTTGATCTATATACTCTTAATAATAACAGACTCTCGATACAGTAGTGACGTAAGAAGACCACTGGGAGAAATTCCATCAGCTAAATATTATTTGTATTCTTCAAAATTCGAAGATTCTACGTTAATCACTGAATTTTAAATTCTCAATCAGCAGCTAATTTACTCTACGTGATTTCGAGCATCATTCAAATAACGCATGAAATGCTTCTCTAATATATTTTAATTCTTACTTTTAAACAAATGATTTCACGGAACATTTGACAATATTTTCATTTTTTCCCCATTTTAATTTTAAAGTAAGGGTTCTCAGCATTTTTGTTTATTATACGAGGACAAGTTATTGAACTAGTGTTTGAAGAGATGGAGGACCCAAATAATGCAAATTAAATGTGTTTGTTAATTTTCCACTACCTTACGAAATGTACAACACATCATATATACTGAAATGACATTTAACTATTTTATTAGTCCACATATGGTCACATTAACATTCTCGTGTCGTGAAAGTAAAGGAAAAAAGCTAAGTATAAGCCCTATGTAAATCATAGGCGTGCGCAGATGTAGTGAGAATTTTCAGAAACTTTTACCAGAAGGCGACTTCAACGATGGAAACGTTCATACGTAACATTCCGTGCACATTTTGGAGCGAGAATTCAGCGGAGAACATAATCTTGTTTACACAGCAACCTAAATAAATCAAAACCTTTTTTTTAAGAAAGTTGTGGCGCGTGGTGGTTACAGAATTATTAGATGAGAACATTGTATTAGAAGAAAATACAACTAAGAGCAAAGTCGATGGATAACCCAATTAAGACGAAAATCGACACATAATCCATTTCTGCAATAAAAAGCTAACTTCCCTGAGTTCAGTGTTGAATAACAGATGTAGCAACACATTTTAGATGATATTTAGGTTAATAACACACATTTTCTTCAAACGTTCAAATAATTAATCTAATTTTTATTCAAATATTTGTTAACGCTCCTTGAAACCAAATTATTTTTATTGTATGTGTTATTTCAATAAATTAACGGTCACGTTCATAATCAACTTTCCCTTCCTTATTCGTGATTTGCTTTTCTCGAAATTTTCTAGTAAAATACGGTCGGAAACTATAATAAACAAGCATCTTACGTATTACTGGGGACTTTTTTTTTAAACTAATCCTTAACATAAGACTTAGACTTGTTGATCTATTCACTGAAGAGAGTCTCATGACATCCTTCGTTTTAGAGTGGTCACGCATGCACAGAATAAGGCATCAAAATCTTATCCAACGTATAGACATTTTGTGGATTCCCTTAAAACGAATGCTAGGTTGGGCTCTTATACATGGTGACTGCCAATGTCGCTCCTCGTCCGTAACTAATCCTCACTTGTGCTTGTGTTCCTAATGATGTGGACGTCAGTGGGGTATTTGACATAAACATTGCTTCTTTCTTTCATTTCAAAACTATATTACCCATATAACTGTTTCGTTATTTAATGCATATCTCTGCAAATATCGTTTCTGGTGCTTAAATTCGTCATTATGTATGTAACTTACAGTCTTATGGAATGTGGGCTGATGGACAGAATATAGGTTCATTCCTTCCGTCAGTTGTTGATTATTGCATGGAATACAAAAAGAACAAAAAAACGTTGGTTTCTTGGTCGATTGGGACTTCGAGAAATACATATTCTACCTGTTTGCTAGACCAGTTCAGTATTGATCGATCACCAGGTATTATCTTTCTTAATGCGCTCCAAACTGGATGCAAAGAGGCTGGTGTATGCCGTGATTGAGGTTGAGCGTGTGAATGAATCTGGTTACGTGAAGAAATCTGGCAGCAGCAGCAGTATGGGGAAGAGGCTGTCAAGAAACACTATAGCTTCAAGATAGGGGAACATGGTGTTTGAGAGGTTGTTGTCTGCCTCAGAGCAGGCACACAGCTGGGACTGGACACATGAATGCGTCTGACATTTAATACTGCTGCTCTTTGTTAACACAAGTTTTCCTATGTGGCCAAAACGTACGACTCTTCTGGCACCTGATAAAGCACTCCGGTTGAAAAAGAGAACTCCCTGCTGAATATGGGTATAATAGGCTGTCTGTTAGAAAAGGAGAAAAAAATATAGGCTTAGGGTACTGTTTCCGCTAAGCTTAACATACAGCTATTTAGTGATCGAGCATATGGAATAGAAAAAAAAAAAAACAAGACATATGTGCAATAATTCCAAAATACTAGGTCGATGAAATTGAAATTTTTTGAGTGTTACGTATGGAACTAGAAAAAGTGGAAAGTGAATAACCTGATACGCAAATGTAATCGTATCTCCAACTGAAAGACTTGAAAAATGCGATAAACGCAAATATTCTTCAGGGATCTGGGTACACAAAAGGTGAACCCCAGGCGTGATACGCGAACGAAAGAATTCAGAAATTATCGGAAATAACAGCACAAAGAAGCCGTCTTAGGGGAAGAAACACGTGGCCTCTCAGAACTGAAATCCTTTTGCGATGTTCTAAAGCACGGAAAATATAGAAGCTGGTTGAAGAGGACACCTGAAGCTCCAGGGCTCCAGCATCGTTTCCTTAAACCAACAGAATAAGACGTAGACGTAAAAGAAGTTGAAACAAGTGGGTGAATGTGGACAAAAGGACACCTAAATGACTTATTTTAAATTTCTAATATTCTTTAATACAGGTCACTTCCCGTCATTGCAACTTATCGTTAGTGTGATATTTCCACAATATCTAAGCTATCTGACAAGCAAATGGGTGGAGGGAGGGTTCATGGAGGAGCTTTTGCAGAGCCAGCAGATCATAAATCAACAGAAGCAGGAATAATAAATACCGTGTAATAATACTGAATGTATGACACTGACATCATCAAAGTCTGAGAGCTTGCTCGGTTAGATAAAGAAAGGGAGGAACTTAGCTATTGCTTCGTAAAAGGCCCAGCAGCAGGTGTGGGCGGTGCTGTTTTATGGTACTTCGTTCTTAATAATTATGAGTTAGACGACTTCCTAATTTTTTGAATGATTAATGTACAACGCGAAGCAAGTGACGTACACCAAAACTAATTAATAACACAATATCATAACGGACTCTCCTACTTTATAAATTTTGTTTGAATTCTTACAGTAATGAAAACCCTGTTACCGATCAGCACACAGTCATTAGTTGCGTTGTGTAAGTCGTTCGTGACTGTGTCATTTCGTCACTGTCTAATTACGGGTTTCACCCTCGTTGCAACTCTACGTCGAGGCCCCACAGCTGCTTCTGTAGATGGAACTCCGTTCGAGAGAAAATCGTGCCACGTGCGGGCTGCCATTGTCTCGTTAAAAAAGGCTTGGCGGCGACGTGATGTGAAAGGCAACTCGGGAGCTCGTAGCGCCGGCACTCTTAGCGGGACAGTCCCAGTCACAGGACAAATCGACTAGGAGCAGCATCATTTTGACTCTCAAATATTACAATAACACGAAGCACACGAAATTATTATAGAATGATCGGTATCTTGGTAAAAAGTAAACAAAACGTTATATACACAGCTACGTACACTCATGACCATTTCAGTTAGAGATAGCGTTCTTTTAGCGGAACGGAGACTCAGTGTCGTACGACTGGGAAGTTGTCTTCTCTGGTACTGGAATTTAGCATGACACTCGAGGCGAGCCGCGTGATGACAGTGTAGCTGATGCCAGCCAGGTCGTGTATCCACAATGCAAGGGACACTGCATTTCCGAGTTCGTGCAGACAGTGGCCATTTTTTTAAGAACGTGCTGTACATACCTCGATTCAGGGGAAGATGCCACCGAAGCCAGTGCAAGCTTATGTGGGCAAAAACCTAAGGCGGGTGTGACTATCAACAATCGCGGATGGGAACAGCGGATGTTCCGCCCATAGTGCAGATAATCAGTCGCCAATTCAATCCTGGGCAACAACAGCCGGTGAGCGCCCATAACATACACACACAACCCAAAGAACCAAAGCATCATACTTTTGGTGATATTCGACACGGTACGTATCGCTCTGTGATTGTTTGCTGAATATTAACTTGATCATTCAATGGTTCTATCTGAAACTTACTGGAAGATTAAAACCTAGCCGGAAGAGGATTCGAACTTGGGACCTTTCACAGGCAAGTGATTTATCGACTGACTATCCAAACTCGAGTCACGACCCACTTTCACAACTGTACTTCCGGTAGTAATGCTTCTCCTACCTTCGAAACTCCACAGAAGTTCTGCTTACCTTGCGGGATTAGTATCCTGGAGTAAGGAAGGTAGGAGAAAAGTGTGACGGCTGGTCGTGAGTCGTACTTCGATATCTCCGTCGAGATATCACATGCCGGTGAAAGGCAAAGGTCTCGAGTTTGAGATCCGGATCGGCATACAGTTTTAATCTGACAGAAGGTATCAGATCAGCCAACACTCCGCTGTAGAGAGAGTATTCATTCTGGTGATCGCTCTATACTTGCGAAGTCTTCAGTAATAAAGAAATGTCACACTCACTCAATCTGTGGCAAAATGGAGGTATGCACACTGGGAAATTGTCATAAACCTGCTAAACAACAATTAGTAAAAGGCTCACACATCAGTACTGTGAAACCATAAATTATCCTCCTGGATCATGGCTAGGGAAATGACGTTCTCGGAACTGCTGTCTACATATTCTGCAATTATTCCCAAAATATTTCCATTTTGTATGATTCTCTCCATTTGCTGATTTGAAATAATTGCGATGCAAGAATTTGCCGGCATCGCTAAGCATATCGAGACGCTCCACAGTTTTAGTTACGCAGCTGTCCTGACGCTTGGCCAACAAATCTACATGAGTGAAAACGTTCAAGCACTGCACACACACACACACACATGTTGAAAGGGTACAGTACCGCCCAACATTGAAAATAGGTACAACATAATTCATTATTTTTGTCAGAACAACACATTTTTTCTAATAATAACTCAATTTCAATTATTACAGCGAAGCCGGATACCAGTGTGGGAAAGAATAACAATTTATTTATTTAATTGATCACATGTGCACTCCCACAAAATAAATCCCTACATCCAGTTTGGTGAGATCTGTGAAATGAATGAATGTATGGTCGTCTGCTAACCGCAGATAGTGAATGTGAATATATGATCATCTTTGAGACGATCCTTTAGCCACCTTTGGTGGAACCAAAGAGATGAAACTTACCGGAGCTTTGAGCGCCTGAAATGTGGCTGACCAATACGGTAGCATGGTCTTCCCCCACCTCGACAGAGGTGCGAGATGACCTGAAGAATGGCCATGTTTCAGCACTCTGCCGCTGGATCTTGTGCTGTTAAGACCTGTCTTAGTTGTGCTCCGTAAAGACAAAAGAGTGGAGATGTGGTATGCATGTGGAATATTTAAAGAGTAGTTTGAAATAATAATTTCTCTATTTCAGGAACTTTTGTGGGCAGAATTAAATGTCAGGCAGGTAATATTAATGGGATCATAGTAATCTTCGAAAGTGACCAACGGTCACAATGAAACCACGTGTAGCAATAAATTGAAATACTTCCGTGTGCTTAAGTTAAGCTGAATTACTAGCGTGTGTGCTATAAGTTGAAATATTTAAGAAATAGCGTGTGCAGGACTTGAAATTAGAGGCGAGTACTTACACGTGGTGAGTACTGTGTGAGTCTCAATCTGTGTATGAGACAAAGGATAAAGAGAAGTACTCGTCCATGGTATCAGTTGAGGACTCGCGTGTGTGATGAATACGTTGTTAATATTACTTTGCGTGATATGATTCCGTGTGACGCTAGATTCAAACTCTGAGAGAGAAGCAAGGTGAGTCGGCCGTCTATCCAGCAACGCCACTTGGCTTGCATTGCACAGGAAGACGTGCATATATCTTCAGAGTTCATAGTAGGAAAGTAGAATTATGAAGTGGGGCAGTGTCGTGTGAAACTGGGATAAATATTAATTGATGTGGGAAAGCTGAAAGTGATAATGTTGTGACTATTCTCTGTGTAGTATTTCATATTGTAGTGTGGTGTATGTCATGTAATTTGGGTATGTGTGGTTTGCATGGGAGAGTATCGAGGTAGTTTCAAAAGATTAGTGGGTTATGTTGTTCCTTCGGTACCGCTCGGTCTGGAGGAAAGTTTAGTGATGATGATTGTGAGAGTCGAAGTGTGAGGTATAATAATAGATCCACCATCCTATCCAGAAAGTGCACTGTAGCGTTAAATAATTACGAGACCATAATATAGAGATTCACCAATGTAAAGCCATGCCCACTGGGCGGAATTTCTCATGTGTTATTGTTGTAGGTTATAGAATTTGTGTGTTTAGGTTAGAGAATTTATCGGAATAAATAAGATAGTGAAAAGAAAAAGATTGGTGGACTTTTCCTTCGAATTGTATGTTGTCATAATGTCCCGAATTTATAATGTGTGCGCCATTCATATTCAGTGCGGTGGCCACGTGTTGACAAAAGCCGTTAAATAAAAGACAAAGAGAAAATGTGGTATTGCCAGTGCGTAGTGTACAGTCAGAATTCTGTAAATTACTGATAGTCAGATGCGTGTTTCCGTTGCGTATTAATCATATAGGAGGATAACTTGTAACTTAAATGTGAGTACGAGAGTTCATGTTACTCGATAAATAAGAATGAATCCACTCGCTTGGCAGACCACTCATCTTGCAGGCCTGACTGCTTGATGCCACAGTATGAGCAAGGCATGTGGGTGCCTCTCAATGTGTAGAGTTATGAACTTTCGGGAATACATTCGTCTAGGTAACTTATTTAAGTGATTAACGTTGCAAAATCACAGGTCAATGTAAGCGCGAGATAAGTCATTGCAAATGTGAAATGCTGGTACATTAATAACTGGTGTAACTGCTATGTTGAATGCAAGTATGCCAGAGCCATGCCCCGAACACCCAGAACACGATGATCCTCCTTCCCGGTAGTACCACATGGCTGTCCGGAGCCCGGTGTCCTTGAGACTGTACATCCTCGAGACCATCACTACCAGCAGTCGCGTACAGTAGCTACTTTATTCTCAAGCATTTTGCAGTATCACAGAAGGAATATCCAGCTTCCCGTAGCCCTATTACAGGACCTCGTTTAAACTTACTGAGGTCCCGCTAACGGCGTCGTTGTCGCCTTCAAGACATTCTTGACTAACATCAATTCACGACGTCCAGTCTCAGAGGTAAGTTACGCTCTGGCGCAAAATGCTAATAAACATCACCTGCCAGATACAGAAACACCCCAACGAACTTTGTTTTATGTCACACAACTCCTTCTTGGTGTTGCGATTATTTTCCGTCATTGGATTTGTGCCCAAGAGGCGATGTTACTCAGTGAAATATTCATCATATATTAGCAACAAATCTCCATGAGCGCTTCAATTATCTAGCAGTTTTTTTTTTTGCTCATTTTTGTGCAGACCATTCAAAGTAATCAAAATACGTAAGTTACATCTCTCAAACAATGTCCTGGAGTTTGACAAGAAACTCGGTGCTGTTGCGTTTGTAATGATTACAGTCTCAGGAGAAGCTGAGTAGCACAGTGGTGTAGTGATTATGACATTAAACTGTTGTATAGATGGTCGTGAGTTCAAAAGTCACCTGGCGTGTACAATTTTAATTTCTATATTGAGTTCGAGTACATTCTAGAAATATCCACAAATGTCAAGAATAATTGTACTGGAATGTTTTGTAGCTGTATATATGCTGTGTGCGTTATGGCCGGAGGCAGTTCGCTCCGCGCTCTTGTATGTACAAGTGCTGAAAAAACCTTCGTTAAGTGAAGTTAGTGTTCGTCATTCATCTAGTTACACCTTCTTCTACGTGACATTATTCATCATCACATGACATGACTTACATCATGTGGTAACTGACACCACGCCCTCGGTAATATTCTTGGTTCCTCTCACAAATCAAAAGTGACTAACCAAAACAAGTTTTGTCAATATTTTACACTTAAAAATCATCTGGTAATGAAAAATGAAAAGAACCTTTGTATACTGGGTCAACGGCACTCTCTGGGTGATATCTGCGGACTCTCAGAATTTACCTGTCATATAAGTTTCCTACATTTCCGGTAGTGAAGTACTACATGAAATATCGTCAGATTGACCCCAGGAATAAAGTTGTTTTGTTACAGCCTCATCATATTTTTGCGAGGTCAACGTCATATCTCAGTTATATACTGTACTGTCTGGCAGGACTGTTCGGAATGATTCAAGCAACGAAAGTTACTTTACTAAAAACACCTTGTGTAAAGACATGCGGAGTAACAGCTGCTGGTTGAAAAATCGTCATTCTGTAAATGTATAATAACGCAGCTATCACTACTTGCATTTCCTTCATCATCCTCTTTCTCTTCCAGCTTGCTGAGCGTCCCCTTGTCTTCGTCCTCCATATGCTTCAATAGGTCCTTAAGAAATAACGACTCACCCAAGATACCTGAAAAATAGGGAAGAAACTCATAAATAAATATCCATTAAGGATATATTCAGTTTTCCAACAGATTACGACGCATACACACGCTCACTAATAGCATTTATTATTGCTCACCCTTATTCACTGATGCTTCGGAGTCATTCTAACAACGTCCAGATAGAGTGAGGAGTGTGGCTCGTGACCATTGGGAGTCGTGGCAGCATCCCAGCACACGATGAGGGACCCGCTAATTAATGAATCTACGCCCTTGACGGACCCACGACAACAGACGCTCATTGTAGGGATAGTGAACACTGAAGATCAGTGCCTCTGAACACAAATGACGATTTTTATGTGTATGTGTGCTACTCTATCCTTTTACACGTACACTGATAACCACCTGCTTAATAGTTTCTTGGTACACATTTGGAACGCTGTACGAGAACGATTCTGCAGGACATGGAATGGAGTCATTGGTAGGTTTCTGGAGTTAAGTGGGACCAGATCTTTACTCACAGGTCACGCGATTTACATAAATTTCGGGCCGGTGGTTTGTGGGCATGGATCTTATGCCCCATAGCGGCCCAGATTTGTCAAACCGGGTCCATATCAGATGTATCTGGTAGTCAGGACTTCGACGTGAGTTCATTATCGTGCTCCATAAGCCACTGTAGCACCGTTCTGACCTTGTGACACGGAAAATTATCCTCCTAAAAGTTGTCATCGCCATCGGGGGAAGACAGTGCATGTGAAGGGATATGGGTGGCCCGCGATAATATTCACGTATTCCACAGCTGCCACAGTTCCTTCGATTACTACTACAGATCTCAAGGGCGCGCATATGAATTCCTCCTTAGCATAATACTGCCTCCATCGGCCTGCGTACTTGGTGGGTTACGTATTTCGAGCAGTCGTCCGTCTGGATGACGGAGAATTCGAGCAGGACTATCAACCTAATGTAATAAGAAAAATGATTCATCCAACCACGCGATACATTTCCATTGATCCAGGGTCCAATCTCGATCATCCCGTATCCAGTGCAGTAGAGACTGATAATGTCGTTTGATCAACATGGAAACATATAGGGGTCGTCTGCAGGGTACCCTTATGTACAACAATGTGCGCTGAACGGTGAGCTCCTTGTGCGTTACCAGAATTCTACACCTGTCGAGCCAGCCACAGTGCCGGACTACACAATGTCTGTGGCACCTCATGTATTGTTTCCACTTCGGCACCTGACACTTCACGGGTCATCAGTGTCAAACCGAGAGGGTACTACTACTGAACACCTCGCGCTGGAGGGATGTGGGAGAGTAACGCACGTGCAAACATGTGGTAAGTAAGTGGCTGCAGTCTCTTCTAACTGACTGTGGGGTGAACAGTTTCGTTGTTTGGTTTCCACAGAGTAAAAGCATGCCTCATGCTAAGCTGAGGATGGATCACTGGAGAAAATTTCACCGGGAAACTGAATGTAGTATTCACAGTTTAATTCATTATATCACCAGTTAAATTTATAAGCAGTTTTTCTTAAAGAAAGTACATTGACCAGGCAAAATAAAAGCCACCACTTAAAGAGCACACTGGTTTTGGGGCACCGCAGATGGTGTAGAACCTCCGAAGCTGACGGCTACCATGTGGAGGACATGGATTCGATTACTGGTGTTGACAAGAATTTTTCCTTGCTGCGAGCAATTGTGTGGGGTGCACTCATCCTCGTTATGAGGCGCTACCTAACATGTAATAGCGGCTTCATAGGCTTGAAAGTCTGCAAAACGGCTGAGAGAGCAGTGTGCTTACTACCAGACCCTTCATACGGCGTCCGCATTACGCAGCGAGGCAGAGGGTGACACGGTGGTCGGTCAACGTCCCTTGGGCCTTCACGGCCTGGACGAGGAGCTTGTAAGCCGGTGTAGAACTGCTACCAAGTGGTCTTGTGACCCTCCTTCACTGATGTAAGTCATGGTAGTGAAGTGGTGTTGAGAGGTGGCATGAGCCCCCTCTCATATTTCTATCTTACGACTCTCCTCTCTATTTGCATGCGGTGGAGGATCGCTATTCCTTCACACGCGGACTTCCCACGCAGCGTCTCTCGTCACCCGGGTGGTCCGGTGACAGGCGGGTTAAGCCGACGTGTGTGAGGCAGTCGAGTGAATGCTTTGCAGACGCCGACTTTGTCAAGAGACACGCCCGCTGGGGTGTGAAGTAGCGGCTGGGCTAGAGGTTCCGTTACTTCGGAGAAACTTAGCGAAAACACTTTCTGGCGGGCTACCAGCGAGGCGTGGGAATGACTTGTGTACCCAGGCAGTTGTGGCGGGAAAATTCCCGCACTTTCAAATGGTTCAAATGGCTCTGAGCACTATGGGACTCAACTGCTGTGGTTATCAGTCCCCTAGACCTTAGAACTACTTAAACCTAACTAACCTAAGGACATCACACACATCCATGCCCGAGGCAGGATTCGAACCTGCGACCGTAGCAGTCGCACGGTTCCGGACTGCGCGCCTAGAACCGCGAGACCACCGCGGCCGGCCCCGCACTTTCTGCAAAATAGTAACGGTGATTGGTTTGCTCAGGGCATAGCGCCGTGACGTAGCAAAATCAGCACAGAAATTGGAGCCAAGAATCTCCATTGGTGGAATGGTAGTGCTCCGGCAATGGAGTGGAATTTCCGCCGGTTTTCGAGTTGCTGATTGGAACGTTTAACCACGGCCACTGTCGTGGGGGCGGGAATGTTCTGTGTTCGGCCTGTACGGGTGCTCTTGTGGGGTAGTCGGCAGTCGCCTTTCGGTCGAGGACGTCGAAGCAACCAGCCCTCGCCTGCGGTACGCCAGATCGTGTTCTGGCAGTCAAGAAGACAGTTTTGGTAATGTATGTCCGCAGCACCGGCAGATAGGAATTTTCCTAGGTGATAATCAGAGCTCAGCAGAGCGCGCCTGTTCGTCTTTTTCTAACTTTGTTCTGTCTTGAGTAGCAGCAATTACTGTTGGATTAGCTGTGTGACTCTCTTGAGATTTGAGTGACAAGGAATTGGCTCCACATACCACCTCGTCTTAATCCTCACGATCTAATTTAGGGACAACTTCACCTTTATAGTGTTTGTATGAATCTCCAAATTTGAGCCAATTTGATGTATTATATTTCCTGTGTTTCTTTTACTATTCTGTGTTTAGTCTTAATAAATCATATTGTTATTTTGGACAGAACTTTCATTCTGTTAATCGATAGAGCAACCCTATCATTCCTCACTATGCTAATGAAACCTTTGTTTATTTAACTTATTTATCAAATTAAATTATTGCAGGTGCCAAACTCTCTTCTACTCCACTGGCAGGGTTGATTAGAGTCAGTTCGCGTATTTTTTTTATCCTTGTGCAACAGCAAAAGTTGGAGTTAGAATAGGGGGGGCTTAGAGCATGATTTACATATGTGGATTCTAGTAGAATTTAGTGATAAATACACTGCTAGCCCCGGCACCTCGCATAATATGGCGACCCTTAGCCTCGGATCTTTCCTGAGAATCACTGATTAACAAACAGTATTCTTAGTACGAACATTCAAATTTTTTTTCTCTAATTTTTTTTATTGATTAATACCCAAGTTTTTTTCTGGTAGTTCCGCGTTTAGTTTTAAGTAGCGGCGCATGATTACAGTTTTTGTTTTCAGTGTATATATTTTTTTGTTCATTGTTTTTTTGTGTTTCGTTGATGTGGTGTCCGTACCACATCGCACTTTGTCGGATTTGTGTGCGGTTTCTGTACCACATCAAATTGTGCTTGTAATTACAGCGTTGCAACAGCGTTGTTAAAATTTTGTGTCTATGTCGAAAAGTATATGGAGTAGGTTAATTTTATTGTGCATTTTAGATAAATTTGTTTTTCATGAATGATAACGAGAAGTAAGGTACGACTATTATCGAGCGAAGCTAAAACAAAAGAGGATAGCATAATGGATAAGAGGCAGGTTACTGACGAGGATAGGTTCAGAGATGAGATGGGCACATTTTTAGCAGCACAGGACGACAGGGTCATTGATGAGGAAGGTGATTTGGACGCGATCTTAGAGCAACGTCGCGGCCATGATTATGATAGTGAATTGGAGGATGGAACAGAGACAGGCACACAGGTCGAGACGGTAGCAGAAGTTTATAGTCAAACGAACGAGTGCAGACAGAGGCCAGCTCGGTCACGTCAGAGCTCTAGCGCCCAGGTGTCCAGAGTTACATCGCCCATGTTTGAAGAGGATCAAGAAGATGACGTAAACCCAATACTGAGCTTCCTACGATCAATGAAAGAAGAAGCTGATGAACAACGTAAGAAGGAGAAGGAAGAAGATGAGAAACAACGTAAGAAGGAGAAGGAAGAAGATGAGAAACAACGTAAGAAGGAGAAAGAAGAAGCTGATGAACAACGTAAGAAGGAGAAGGAAGAAGATGAGAAACAACGTAAGAAGGAAAAGGAAGAAGCTGAGAAACAACGTAAGAAGGAGAAAGAAGAAGCTGACGAACAGCGTAAGAAGGACACGGAGGCAATAATTTCGCATATAGGGGAAATTCGTGGGGAATTATTAACAATAAAGAAAGAATGTGGAGAAGCCAAACAAATGTCATTGGTAGCACAAAAAGTAGCAGGCCTAGCCAAAACGGCAGCAACAGGGGCAATGAAAATCGCAAAAGTAACTTCTCAACTCGCAGGTCGCTTGCGACGTACAACACAATCCCACTCAAAATCCCTAGCATTCTTAAAGACTCAAGGTAATATTGTGGTTACGAACATCACGAAACGAATGAAAGAAGTAGAGAGTCGGATAGCAACACTAGAGCGAAACGGGCACACGAGCACTGCGCATTCGGATACCAATGATGGAGTACACAGAATTGTATCTCCGAGGAAAAGCCCGCCGTGCTCTAGCCCAGTGACAGAGTGCGGAACTAACAATGCACACGCAGAAACAGAGAGTAATAGCTCCAATAATTGCAGCCCACTTAGAAGAGCGAATGCTGAATGCCACTTCCACTGTGATACAGACGTAGCACATCACAGTTATCAGCAAGATAGATCAGGACACTCAGCAGACGTGCAAGTATCGGAAACGAGTGACAACACCAGTGCGAGGATCGGACAGAATTTTGATCACAATCACTTCCTGTCGATACTAAAATTCCAGAAATTCAAAGATAATGGAGGGTCGATGCATCCGAAGAGCTGGGTGATGCAATTTACAAATTCATTACCGTCGTCATGGCCAACCCAGGCCAAATTAGAATTCATGTGTGGACACATCGAAGGCCAAGCTGCGGAAAAGATGCGGGGCGTGGCAGCGACGTGTCGGACTTATCAGGAATTTGTTGGTGCATTCCTGCGGACCTACTGGTCAAAGGAAACGCAAGACAGGATTAAAGAGGAAATAATATTTTGTCCTGAACTGGAAGTGTCCGGGCATAGAAGCGCAACCAAATTTTTTGATGATTTACTCAAGAAGAATCAGTTTTTAGATAGTCCATATAGCAACGGAGAAATCATTAAATTTTGCTTTTCTAAATTGCCAGTTAGGTATCAACAGACACTTGTCGGGAAGTGTGGATCTGACATAGAAGCATTCAAGAGTCTACTGCGCGAACTCGAAGTAGTCTTCGATAAACAAGACGCAAAGGACAGGAAGAAGGCGCAAAATAACAAATACCACGGGCCAGCAAGGGAAGACGACAACAGATCGCATAATCGCACTGGTCAGTTAGGAAACCAGGGTTACGGAAATCAAGGTTACGCTATTCAAGGTTATGGAATCCAGAGACACGGAAACCAAAACGTCAGGGAACAGGGTCAATCTAGACAAGCAATCTGGGACAGGAGGAATGACGAACGGCAAAGCGACCGTAATTGGAGAGAGCGAAATCAAGGACAACAGGAGAACCGGGAGATAGAAATTAGACCTCCAAATCCTAATGCACGTCAGAGGAGGGGGAGTCTAAGAAGGGATTGACGCTAGTCCATAGGACTCCACCACTTCTCTCACACAAAGAAGTTCTTGGAATAATAGCAGTTTAAGTGGTGTACATATTAGAATAGGCAAAGATATGAACCTTTCTTCGGGGAACAATAATCGTTGCATTAATAGATTAAGATTGTTAAAGTATTAACACGCTGCGTTTTCTCGCTTAAGAATTTACTGCTGTTAACTTTTTGTCTATGTTCGGGATCTCCTCTGTCGTTGCGATAAGAGGGACTACCTTTCCATGAGCAATGTTTTTGTCCTTTCCTATCTGGTGTCCATGTTAAGGGATAAAGATGAGTGACGAGACGTCGCACAAACGGGCGCATACAAGAACGTGCTCTTAGAAGCGTTCTGAGAAGTCGTGATACGCTCAATAGCGGCCACAATCAGTTCGTGAAACGTTCATACCAATGCTTGCAGGCACGCGTCAGTGCACGGCAAGATTGTGGTATATTGCGTGATTTCGAGGATGA